>NC_091471.1:137420821-137583321 GCF_036971445.1 Narcine bancroftii | reverse complement strand
ACGGTTTTTGCATTTTCTCCATTAGATATGTGAATGCTTTCCATTGTCTATCCACAGTCAACTCCCCCAAAAACACCATCACACATGACTCACAACTTGGAATGGAACTCAGGGAAAAGAGAAAAGAGAGCAAACTAGCCCACATGCTGAGTTTTATGCTGCAGTTGGCTAGGGGGCTTGCCCAGGTAAGCACATATGACCTTCGGTGAGGAGGAGGACAATTGGAAGGCGTCTTTACCTGTGGATGGATATGATTTTGATTCACATGGGAAAATGACTTTTGACCTGCCTTCTGCCTGGGTGGTCAGGTGACCCTCCAGTCCAAGCACATGGGAACTCTTTTGTCCTGACCAGCTTCCTGTCCAACTTATTGAAAAACCTCCAGTGATTTCTTAGCATACAATTCTATCTGTTGGAATAGTGTTTGTGTTTTTTGGTGGATATCCTGATACAGTTCTCAAGTCAAGTTTATTATCATCTGATTGTACAAGTATAACCAGATGAAACAGCATTTCTAGTCCTCGGTGCAAAACATGCAGACACACAACCAGATATAACAATCAAACAAACAAATTATACAACTGCAGGATAAGTATTCATCCATACAAATATTATTTCTTGAATATAAGCATCTTGAATGGTTAGTGTGAGCAGTTCCTTTGATCGTACAGCATTCTCATTCTCCGAGGGAAGCAGTGTGGGGCTGAAAGATGCTTTGAGGAAGGGATCCTCAATGATTTTTCATGACCTCTTTAGACAAACATCCTAGTAGATCATATCAATGGAGGAGAGGGAAACTCCATTGATCCTCTCTGCCATTCTTATGGTGTAGTGGCTGAAACTCTGATTCACTTACTTGCAATAACCATTCTCTTTAACCTAACGAGATATGTCACTTGCGTGACTTGCTGTCAATTGCTTTAAAACTCTACAAGTACTTGTTTGGCTGTAGCAAGTAAGAATCTCAATGCATTTATATATTTCACACAAAATTCGGTGATGGTGCACTTTGTGAGGCTCAGACACTGATGTGAAGTACAGACACAAGTGAAGCACAGACACTGATGAGAAGCACAGCCATTGATGTGAAGTACAGACACTGATGGGAAACACAGACAATGATGTGAAGCACAGACAATTTGAGAAGCACAGACACATTGTAGAAGCACGGACAGTGAAGTGAAACACAGACACTTTATGAAGCACAGACAATGACGGTGAAGTACAGACACTTTGTGAAGCACAGGGACTGATGTGAAGCACAGACACTGATGTGAATCACAGATTCTGTGAAGCACAGAAACTGATTTGAAGGAAAGACACTGAATTGAAGCACAGACACAGATGTCAAGCGCAGACACTGATGTGAAGCACAAGCCCAGATGTGAAACAGACAATTATATGAAGCTCAGACATTGATGAGAAGCACAGAAACTGATGTGAAGCAGAGACACTGATGTGAAGCAAAGACACTGATGTGAAGCACAGAGACTTATGTGAAGTACTGACACTGATGTGAAACACAGAAAATGTGAAGGGCAGACATTAATGTGAAGCACTGAAACTGATGTGAAGCACAGAAAATGATGTGAAGCACAGACACTGATGTGAAGCGCAGACACTGATGTGAAGCCAGACACTGATGTGAAGAACAGACTCAGTGAAGCACAGACACCTTTTGAAGCTCAGATTCTGATGTGAAACTGAAACACAGATGTGAAGCACCGACACTGATGTGAAGCACAAACACTGAAGTAAAGCACAGACACTTTGTGAAACACAGACAATTTGTGAAGCACAGACACTGATGTGAGACCCAGGCCTTGAGGTGAACCATAGACACTGATGTGAAGCACAGATTCCGTGAAGCACAGACACTTTGTGATGCACAGACACTGACGTGAAGCGCAGACACTGATATTAAGAACAGACACTGATGTGAAGCACAAACACTGATGTGAAGCACAGACACTGATGTGAAGCACAGACACTGATGTGAAGCACAGACACTGATGTGAAGCAAAGACACTGATGTGAAGCAGAGAAACTGATGTGAAGCACAGACACTGATGTGAAGCACAGAAACTGATGTGAAGCACAGACACTGATGTTAAGCAAAGACACTGATGTGAAGCACAGACACTGATGTGAAGCAAAGACACTGATGTGAAGCACAGACACTGACGTGAAGCGCAGACACTGATATTAAGAACAGACACTGATGTGAAGCACAAACACTGATGTGAAGCACAGACACTGATGTGAAGCACAGACACAGATGTGAAGCACAGACACTGATGTGAAGCACAGACACTGATGTGATGCACAGACACTGATGTGAAGCAAAGACACTGATGTGAAGCAGAGACACTGATGTGAAGCAAAGACACTGATGTGATGCACAGACACTGATGTGAAGCAAAGACACTGATGTGAAGCACAGACACTGAAGTGAAGTACAGACAATGATGTGAAGCACAGACACTGATATTAAGAACAGACACTGATGTGAAGCACAAACACTGATGTGAAGCACAAACACTGATGTGAAGCACAGACACTGATGTGAAGCACAGAAACTGATGTGAAGCAAAGACACTGATGTGATGCACAGACACTGATGTGAAGCAAAGACACTGATGTGAAGCACAGAAACTGATGTGAAGCAAAGACACTGATGTGATGCACAGACACTGATGTGAAGCAAAGACACTGATGTGAAGCACAGACACTGATGTGAAGCAAAGACACTGATGTGAAGCACAGACACTGATGTGAAGCACAGAAACTGATGTGAAGCAAAGACACTGATGTGATGCACAGACACTGATGTGAAGCACAGAAACTGATGTGAAGCACAGACACTGATGTTAAGCAAAGACACTGATGTGATGCACAGACACTGATGTGAAGCACAGACACTGATGTGAAGCACAGACACTGATGTGATGCACAGACACTGATGTGAAGCACAGACACTGATGTGAAGCACAGACTCTGATGTGAAGCACAGACACTGATGTGAAGCAAAGACACTGATGTGAAGCACAGACACTGATGTGAAGCACAGAAACTGATGTGAAGCACAGATACTGGTGTGATGCACAGACACTGATGTGAAGCACAGACACTGATGTGAAGCACAGACACTGATGTTAAGCGAAGACACTGATGTGATGCACAGACACTGATGTGAAGCAAAGACACTGATGTGAAGCACAGAAACTGATGTGAAGCACAGACACTGATGTGAAGCACAGACACTGATGTGAAGCAAAGACACTGATGTGAAGCAGAGACACTGATGTGAAGCACAGACACTGATATGAAGCAAAGACACTGATGTGAAGCAAAGACACTGATGTGAAGCACAGACACTGATGTTAAGCAAAGACACTGATATGATGCACAGACACTGATGTGAAGCAAAGACACTGATGTGAAGCAGAGACACTGATGTGAAGCAAAGACACTGATGTGAAGCACAGACACTGATGTGAAGCACAGAAACTGATGTGAAGCAAAGACACTGATGTGATGCACAGACACTGATGTGAAGCACAGAAACTGATGTGAAGCACAGACACTGATGTTAAGCAAAGACACTGATGTGATGCACAGACACTGATGTGAAGCACAGACACTGATGTGAAGCACAGACACTGATGTGATGCACAGACACTGATGTGAAGCACAGACACTGATGTGAAGCACAGACTCTGATGTGAAGCACAGACACTGATGTGAAGCAAAGACACTGATGTGAAGCACAGACACTGATGTGAAGCACAGAAACTGATGTGAAGCACAGACACTGATGTTAAGCGAAGACACTGATGTGATGCACAGACACTGATGTGAAGCAAAGACACTGATGTGAAGCACAGAAGCTGATGTGAAGCACAGACACTGATGTGAAGCACAGACACTGATGTGAAGCAAAGACACTGATGTGAAGCAGAGACACTGATGTGAAGCACAGACACTGATGTGAAGCAAAGACACTGATGTGAAGCACAGACACTGATGTGAAGCACAGACACTGATGTGAAGCACAGACCCTGATCTGAAGCACAGACACTGATGTGAACCACATACCCTGATGTGAAGCACAGACACTGATGTGAAGCACAGACACTGATGTTAAGCAAAGACACTGATGTGATGCACAGACACTGATGTTAAGCACAGACACTGATGTGAAGCACAGACACTGATGTGAAGCACAGACACTGATGTGAAGCACAGACACTGATGTGAAGCACAGAAACTGATGTGAAGCACAGACACTGATGTTAAGCACAGACACTGATGTGAAGCACAGACACTGATGTGAAGCACAGACACTGATGTGAAGCAAAGACACTGATGTGAAGCACAGAAACTGATGTGAAGCACAGACACTGATGTTAAGCACAGACACTGATGTGAAGCACAGACACTGATGTGAAGCACAGACACTGATGTGAAGCACAGACACGTTGTGATGCACAGACACTGATGTGAAGCACAGACACTGATGTGAAGCACAGGCACTGATGTGAATCTCAGACATTGATGTGAAGCACAGACACTGATGTGAAGCACAGACACTGATGTGAAGCACAGACACTGATGTGAAGCACAGACACGTTGTGATGCACAGACACTGATGTGAAGCACAGACCCTGATGTGAAGCACAGACACTGATGTGAAGCACAGACCCTGATGTGAAGCACAGACACTGAGGTGAAGCACAGACACTGATGTGATGCACAGACACTGATGTGAATCTCAGACACTGATGTGAAGCACAGACACTGATGTGAATCTCAGACACTGATGTGAAGCACAGACACTGATGTGAATCTCAGACACTGATGTGAAGCTCAGACACTGATGTGAAGCACAGACACTGATGTGAAGCACAGACACTTTGTGATGCACAGACACTGATGTGAAGCACAGACACTGATGTGAAGCACAGACCCTGATGTGAAGCACAGACACTGATGTGAATCACAGACACTGATGTGAAGCACAGACACTGATGTGAAGCAGAGACACTGATGTGAAGCACAGACACTGATGTGAAGCAGAGACACTGATGTGATGCACAGACACTGATGTGAAGCACAGACACTGATGTGAAGCACAGACCCTGATATGAAGCACAGACACTGATGTGAATCACAGACACTGATGTGAATCTCAGACACTGATGTGAAGCACAGACACTGATGTGAAGCACAGACACTGATGTGAAGCACAGACACTGATGTGAAGCACAGACACGTTGTGATGCACAGACACTGATGTGAAGCACAGACCCTGATGTGAATCTCAGACACTGATGTGAAGCACAGACACTGATGTGAATCTCAGACACTGATGTGAAGCACAGACACTGATGTGAAGCACAGACACTGATGTGAAGCACAGACACTGATGTGAAGCACAGACACGTTGTGATGCACAGACACTGATGTGAAGCACAGACACTGATGTGAAGCACAGACCCTGATGTGAAGCACAGACACTGATGTGAAGCACAGACGCTGATGTGATGCACAGACACTGATGTGAAGCTCAGACACTGATGTGAAGCACAGACACTGATGTGAATCTCAGACACTGATGTGAAGCTCAGACACTGATGTGAAGCACAGACACTGATGTGAAGCACAGACACTTTGTGATGCACAGACACTGATGTGAAGCACAGACACTGATGTGAAGCACAGACCCTGATGTGAAGCACAGACACTGATGTGAATCACAGACACTGATGTGAAGCACAGACACTGATGTGAATCACAGACACTGATGTGAAGCACAGACACTGATGTGAAGCACAGACACTGATGTGAAGCACAGACCCTGATGTGAAGCACAGACACTGATGTGAATGACAGACAACGATGTGAAGCACAGACACTGATGTGAAGCACAGACACTGATGTGAAGCACAGACACTTTGTGATGCACAGACACTGATGTGAAGCACAGACACTGATGTGAAGCACAAACACTGATGTGGTGCACAGAAACTGATGTGAAGCACAGACACTGATGTGAAGCACAGAAACTGATGTGAAGCACAGACACTGATGTTAAGCAAAGACACTGATGTGATGCACAGACACTGATGTGAAGCAAAGACACTGATGTAAAGCACAGACACTGATGTGAAGCACAGAAACTGATGTGATGCACAGACACTGATGTGAAGCACAGAAACTGATGTGAAGCACAGACACTGATGTTAAGTACAGACACTGATGTGAAGCACAGACACTGATGTCAAGCACAGACACTGACGTGAAACAGAGACGCTGAGGTGAAGCACAGATTCTGTGAAGCACAGACACTTTGTGATGCACAGACACTGATGTGAAGCACAGACACTGATGTGAAGCACAGACACTTTGTGATGCAGAGACACTGATGTGAAGCGCAGACACTGATGTGAAGCACAGATACTGATGTGAATCTCAGACACTGATGTGAAGCACAGATACTGATGTGAAGCACAGACACTGATGTGAAGCACAGACACTGATGTGAAGCACAGACACTGACGTGAAGCACAGACACTGATGTGAAGCCTAGACACTGATGTGAAGCACAGACACTGATGTGAAGCACAGATACTGATGTGAAGCACAGACACTGATGTGAAGCACAGACACTGATGTGAAGCACAGACACTGATGTTAAGCACAGACACTGATGTGAAGCCTAGACACTGATGTGAAGCACAGACACTGATGTGAAGCACAGACACTGATGTGAAGCACAGACACTGTGAAGCACAGACCCTGATGTGAAGCACAGATACTGATGTGAAGCACAGACACGTTGTGATGCACAGACCCTGATGTGAAGCACAGACACTGATGTGAAGCACAGACCCTGATGTGAAGCAAAGACACTGATGTGAAGCACAGACACTGATGTGAAGCACAGACACGTTGTGATGCACAGACACTGATGTGAAGCACAGACACTGATGTGAAGCACAGACACTGATGTGAATCTCAGACACTGATGTGAAGCACAGACACTGATGTGAAGCACAGACACTGATGTGAAGCACAGACTCTGATGTGAAGCACAGACACGTTGTGATGCACAGACACTGATGTGAAGCACAGACCCTGATGTGAAGCACAGACACTGATGTGAAGCACAGACCATGATGTGAAGCACAGACACTGATGTGAAGCACAGACCCTGATGTGAAGCACAGACCCTGATGTGAAGCACAGACACTGATGTGATGCACAGACACTGATGTGATGCACAGACACTGATGTGAAGCACAGACACTGATGTGAAGCACAGACACTGATGTGAAGCACAGACACTGATGTGAACCACAGACACTGACGTGAAACAGAGACGCTGAGGTGAAGCACAGATTCTGTGAAGCACAGACACTTTGTGATGCACAGACACTGATGTGAAGCGCAGACACTGATGTGAAGCACAGACACTGATGTGAAGCGCAGACACTTTGTGATGCACAGACACTGACGTGAAGCGCAGACACTGATATTAAGCAAAGACACTGATGTGAAGCACAGACACTGATGTTAAGCACAGACACTGAAGTGAAACAGAGACGCTGAGGTGAAGCACAAATTCTGTGAAGCACAGACACTTTGTGATGCACAGACACTGATGTGAAGCACAGACACTTTGTGATGCACAGACACTGATGTGAGACCCAGGCCTTGAGGTGAAGCATAGACACTGATGTGAAGCACAGATTCCGTGAAGCACAGACACTTTGTGATGCACAGACACTGACGTGAAGCGCAGACACTGATATTAAGAACAGACACTGATGTGAAGCACAAACACTGATGTGAAGCACAGACACTGATGTGAAGCACAGACACTGATGTGAAGCACAGACACTGATGTGAAGCAAAGACACTGATGTGAAGCAGAGACACTGATGTGAAGCACAGACACTGATGTGAAGCACAGACACTGATGTGAAGCACAGAAACTGATGTGAAGCACAGACACTGATGTTAAGCAAAGACACTGATGTGAAGCACAGACACTGATGTGAAGCAAAGACACTGATGTGAAGCACAGACACTGACGTGAAGCGCAGACACTGATATTAAGAACAGACACTGATGTGAAGCACAAACACTGATGTGAAGCACAGACACTGATGTGAAGCACAGACACAGATGTGAAGCACAGACACTGATGTGAAGCACAGACACTGATGTGATGCACAGACACTGATGTGAAGCAAAGACACTGATGTGAAGCAGAGACACTGATGTGAAGCAAAGACACTGATGTGATGCACAGACACTGATGTGAAGCAAAGACACTGATGTGAAGCACAGACACTGACGTGAAGCACAGACACTGATGTGAAGCACAGACACTGATGTGAAGCACAGACACTGATATTAAGAACAGACACTGATGTGAAGCACAAACACTGATGTGAAGCACAAACACTGATGTGAAGCACAGACACTGATGTGAAGCACAGAAACTGATGTGAAGCAAAGACACTGATGTGATGCACAGACACTGATGTGAAGCAAAGACACTGATGTGAAGCACAGAAACTGATGTGAAGCAAAGACACTGATGTGATGCACAGACACTGATGTGAAGCAAAGACACTGATGTGAAGCACAGACACTGATGTGAAGCAAAGACACTGATGTGAAGCACAGACACTGATGTGAAGCACAGAAACTGATGTGAAGCAAAGACACTGATGTGATGCACAGACACTGATGTGAAGCACAGAAACTGATGTGAAGCACAGACACTGATGTTAATCAAAGACACTGATGTGATGCACAGACACTGATGTGAAGCACAGACACTGATGTTAATCAAAGACACTGATGTGAAGCACAGACACTGATGTGAAGCACAGACACTGATGTGAAGCAAAGACACTGATGTGAAGCAGAGACACTGATGTGAAGCACAGACACTGATGTGAAGCAGAGACACTGATGTGAAGCAAAGACACTGATGTGAAGCAAAGACACTGATGTGAAGCACAGACACTGATGTTAAGCAAAGACACTGATGTGATGCACAGACACTGATGTGAAGCAAAGACACTGATGTGAAGCAGAGACACTGATGTGAAGCAAAGACACTGATGTGAAGCAAAGACACTGATGTGAAGCACAGACACTGATGTGAAGCACAGACACTGATGTGAAGCACAGACACTGATGTGAAGCACAGACCCTGATGTGAAGCACAGACACTGATGTGAAGCACATACCCTGATGTGAAGCACAGACACTGATGTGAAGCACAGACACTGATGTTAAGCAAAGACACTGATGTGAAGCACAGACACTGATGTGAAGCAAAGACACTGATGTGAAGCACAAACACTGATGTGAAGCAAAGACACTGATGTTAAGCAAAGACACTGATGTGAAGCACAGACACTGATGTGAAGCACAGACACTGATGTGAAGCACAGACACTGATGTGAAGCACAGACACTGATGTGATGCACAGACACTGATGTGAAGCACAGAAACTGATGTGAAGCACAGACACTGATGTAAAGCACAGACACTGATGTGAAGCACAGACACTGATGTGAAGCACAGACACTGATGTGAAGCAAAGACACTGATGTGAAGCACAGAAACTGATGTGAAGCACAGACACTGATGTTAAGCACAGACACTGATGTGAAGCACAGACACTGATGTGAAGCACAGACACTGATGTGAAGCACAGACACGTTGTGATGCACAGACACTGATGTGAAGCACAGACACTGATGTGAAGCACAGACACTGATGTGAATCTCAGACACTATTGTGAAGCACAGACACTGATGTGAAGCACAGACACTGATGTGAAGCACAGACACTGATGTGAAGCACAGACACGTTGTGATGCACAGACACTGATGTGAAGCACAGACCCTGATGTGAAGCACAGACACTGATGTGAAGCACAGACCCTGATGTGAAGCACAGACACTGATGTGAAGCACAGACACTGATGTGATGCACAGACACTGATGTGAAGCTCAGACACTGATGTGAAGCACAGACACTGATGTGAATCTCAGACACTGATGTGAAGCTCAGACACTGATGTGAAGCACAGACACTGATGTGAAGCACAGACACGTTGTGATGCACAGACACTGATGTGAAGCACAGACCCTGATGTGAAGCACAGACACTGATGTGAAGCACAGACCATGATGTGAAGCACAGACACTGATGTGAAGCACAGACCCTGATGTGAAGCACAGACCCTGATGTGAAGCACAGACACTGATGTGATGCACAGACACTGATGTGATGCACAGACACTGATGTGAAGCACAGACACTGATGTGAAGCACAGACACTGATGTGAAGCACAGACACTGATGTGAACCACAGACACTGACGTGAAACAGAGACGCTGAGGTGAAGCACAGATTCTGTGAAGCACAGACACTTTGTGATGCACAGACACTGATGTGAAGCGCAGACACTGATGTGAAGCACAGACACTGATGTGAAGCGCAGACACTTTGTGATGCACAGACACTGACGTGAAGCGCAGACACTGATATTAAGCAAAGACACTGATGTGAAGCACAGACACTGATGTTAAGCACAGACACTGAAGTGAAACAGAGACGCTGAGGTGAAGCACAAATTCTGTGAAGCACAGACACTTTGTGATGCACAGACACTGATGTGAAGCACAGACACTTTGTGATGCACAGACACTGATGTGAGACCCAGGCCTTGAGGTGAAGCATAGACACTGATGTGAAGCACAGATTCCGTGAAGCACAGACACTTTGTGATGCACAGACACTGACGTGAAGCGCAGACACTGATATTAAGAACAGACACTGATGTGAAGCACAAACACTGATGTGAAGCACAGACACTGATGTGAAGCACAGACACTGATGTGAAGCACAGACACTGATGTGAAGCAAAGACACTGATGTGAAGCAGAGACACTGATGTGAAGCACAGACACTGATGTGAAGCACAGACACTGATGTGAAGCACAGAAACTGATGTGAAGCACAGACACTGATGTTAAGCAAAGACACTGATGTGAAGCACAGACACTGATGTGAAGCAAAGACACTGATGTGAAGCACAGACACTGACGTGAAGCGCAGACACTGATATTAAGAACAGACACTGATGTGAAGCACAAACACTGATGTGAAGCACAGACACTGATGTGAAGCACAGACACAGATGTGAAGCACAGACACTGATGTGAAGCACAGACACTGATGTGATGCACAGACACTGATGTGAAGCAAAGACACTGATGTGAAGCAGAGACACTGATGTGAAGCAAAGACACTGATGTGATGCACAGACACTGATGTGAAGCAAAGACACTGATGTGAAGCACAGACACTGACGTGAAGCACAGACACTGATGTGAAGCACAGACACTGATGTGAAGCACAGACACTGATATTAAGAACAGACACTGATGTGAAGCACAAACACTGATGTGAAGCACAAACACTGATGTGAAGCACAGACACTGATGTGAAGCACAGAAACTGATGTGAAGCAAAGACACTGATGTGATGCACAGACACTGATGTGAAGCAAAGACACTGATGTGAAGCACAGAAACTGATGTGAAGCAAAGACACTGATGTGATGCACAGACACTGATGTGAAGCAAAGACACTGATGTGAAGCACAGACACTGATGTGAAGCAAAGACACTGATGTGAAGCACAGACACTGATGTGAAGCACAGAAACTGATGTGAAGCAAAGACACTGATGTGATGCACAGACACTGATGTGAAGCACAGAAACTGATGTGAAGCACAGACACTGATGTTAATCAAAGACACTGATGTGATGCACAGACACTGATGTGAAGCACAGACACTGATGTTAATCAAAGACACTGATGTGAAGCACAGACACTGATGTGAAGCACAGACACTGATGTGAAGCAAAGACACTGATGTGAAGCAGAGACACTGATGTGAAGCACAGACACTGATGTGAAGCAGAGACACTGATGTGAAGCAAAGACACTGATGTGAAGCAAAGACACTGATGTGAAGCACAGACACTGATGTTAAGCAAAGACACTGATGTGATGCACAGACACTGATGTGAAGCAAAGACACTGATGTGAAGCAGAGACACTGATGTGAAGCAAAGACACTGATGTGAAGCAAAGACACTGATGTGAAGCACAGACACTGATGTGAAGCACAGACACTGATGTGAAGCACAGACACTGATGTGAAGCACAGACCCTGATGTGAAGCACAGACACTGATGTGAAGCACATACCCTGATGTGAAGCACAGACACTGATGTGAAGCACAGACACTGATGTTAAGCAAAGACACTGATGTGAAGCACAGACACTGATGTGAAGCAAAGACACTGATGTGAAGCACAAACACTGATGTGAAGCAAAGACACTGATGTTAAGCAAAGACACTGATGTGAAGCACAGACACTGATGTGAAGCACAGACACTGATGTGAAGCACAGACACTGATGTGAAGCACAGACACTGATGTGATGCACAGACACTGATGTGAAGCACAGAAACTGATGTGAAGCACAGACACTGATGTAAAGCACAGACACTGATGTGAAGCACAGACACTGATGTGAAGCACAGACACTGATGTGAAGCAAAGACACTGATGTGAAGCACAGAAACTGATGTGAAGCACAGACACTGATGTTAAGCACAGACACTGATGTGAAGCACAGACACTGATGTGAAGCACAGACACTGATGTGAAGCACAGACACGTTGTGATGCACAGACACTGATGTGAAGCACAGACACTGATGTGAAGCACAGACACTGATGTGAATCTCAGACACTATTGTGAAGCACAGACACTGATGTGAAGCACAGACACTGATGTGAAGCACAGACACTGATGTGAAGCACAGACACGTTGTGATGCACAGACACTGATGTGAAGCACAGACCCTGATGTGAAGCACAGACACTGATGTGAAGCACAGACCCTGATGTGAAGCACAGACACTGATGTGAAGCACAGACACTGATGTGATGCACAGACACTGATGTGAAGCTCAGACACTGATGTGAAGCACAGACACTGATGTGAATCTCAGACACTGATGTGAAGCTCAGACACTGATGTGAAGCACAGACACTGATGTGAAGCACAGACACTTTGTGATGCACAGACACTGATGTGAAGCACAGACCCTGATGTGAAGCACAGACACTGATGTGAATCACAGACACTGTTGTGAAGCACAGACACTGATGTGAAGCAGAGACACTGATGTGAAGCACAGACACTGATGTGAAGCAGAGACACTGATGTGATGCACAGACACTGATGTGAAGCACAGACACTCATGTGAAGCACAGACCCTGATATGAAGCACAGACACTGATGTGAAGCACAGACACTGATGTGAAGCAAAGACACTGATGTGAAGCAGAGACACTGATGTGAAGCACAGACACTGATATGAAGCAAAGACACTGATGTGAAGCAAAGACACTGATGTGAAGCACAGACACTGATGTGAAGCAAAGACACTGATGTGAAGCAGAGACACTGATGTGAAGCAAAGACACTGATGTGAAGCAAAGACACTGATGTGAAGCACAGACACTGATGTGAAGCAAAGACACTGATGTGAAGCACAGACACTGATGTGAAGCACAGACACTGATGTGAAGCACAGAC
The DNA here is from genome assembly GCF_036971445.1 of Narcine bancroftii. Lineage (NCBI taxonomy): Eukaryota > Metazoa > Chordata > Chondrichthyes > Torpediniformes > Narcinidae > Narcine > Narcine bancroftii. The sequence goes on along the minus strand of NC_091471.1, from coordinate 137,569,604 downwards.
CCTGATGTGAAGCACAGACACTGATGTGAAGCACATACCCTGATGTGAAGCACAGACACTGATGTGAAGCACAGACACTGATGTTAAGCAAAGACACTGATGTGATGCACAGACACTGATGTTAAGCACAGACACTGATGTGAAGCACAGACACTGATGTGAAGCACAGACACTGATGTGAAGCACAGACACTGATGTGAAGCACAGAAACTGATGTGAAGCACAGACACTGATGTTAAGCACAGACACTGATGTGAAGCACAGACACTGATGTGAAGCACAGACACTGATGTGAAGCAAAGACACTGATGTGAAGCACAGAAACTGATGTGAAGCACAGACACTGATGTTAAGCACAGACACTGATGTGAAGCACAGACACTGATGTGAAGCACAGACACTGATGTGAAGCACAGACACGTTGTGATGCACAGACACTGATGTGAAGCACAGACACTGATGTGAAGCACAGACACTGATGTGAATCTCAGACACTGATGTGAAGCACAGACACTGATGTGAAGCACAGACACTGATGTGAAGCACAGACACTGATGTGAAGCACAGACACGTTGTGATGCACAGACACTGATGTGAAGCACAGACCCTGATGTGAAGCACAGACACTGATGTGAAGCACAGACCCTGATGTGAAGCACAGACACTGATGTGAAGCACAGACACTGATGTGATGCACAGACACTGATGTGAAGCTCAGACACTGATGTGAAGCACAGACACTGATGTGAATCTCAGACACTGATGTGAAGCTCAGACACTGATGTGAAGCACAGACACTGATGTGAAGCACAGACAATTTGTGATGCACATACACTGATGTGAAGAACAGACACTGATGTGAAGCACAGACCCTGATGTGAAGCACAGACACTGATGTGAATCACAGACACTGATGTGAAGCACAGACACTGATGTGAAGCAGAGACACTGATGTGAAGCACAGACACTGATGTGAAGCAGAGACACTGATGTGATGCACAGACACTGATGTGAAGCACAGACACTGATGTGAAGCACAGACCCTGATATGAAGCACAGACACTGATGTGAATCACAGACACTGAAGTGAATCTCAGACACTGATGTGAAGCACAGACACTGATGAGAAGCACAGACACTGATGTGAAGCACAGACACTGATGTGAAGCACAGACACGTTGTGATGCACAGACACTGATGTGAAGCACAGACCCTGATGTGAATCTCAGACACTGATGTGAAGCACAGACACTGATGTGAATCTCAGACACTGATGTGAAGCACAGACACTGATGTGAAGCACAGACACTGATGTGAAGCACAGACACTGATGTGAAGCACAGACACTGATGTGAAGCACAGACACGTTGTGATGCACAGACACTGATGTGAAGCACAGACACTGATGTGAAGCACAGACCCTGATGTGAAGCACAGACACTGATGTGAAGCACAGACACTGATGTGATGCACAGACACTGATGTGAAGCTCAGACACTGATGTGAAGCACAGACACTGATGTGAATCTCAGACACTGATGTGAAGCTCAGACACTGATGTGAAGCACAGACACTGATGTGAAGCACAGACACTTTGTGATGCACAGACACTGATGTGAAGCACAGACACTGATGTGAAGCACAGACCCTGATGTGAAGCACAGACACTGATGTGAATCACAGACACTGATGTGAAGCACAGACACTGATGTGAATTACAGACACTGATGTGAAGAACAGACACTGATGTGAAGCACAGACACTGATGTGAAGCGCAGACCCTGATGTGAAGCACAGACACTGATGTGAATCACAGACAATGATGTGAAGCACAGGCACTGATGTGAAGCACAGACACTGATGTGAAGCACAGACACTTTGTGATGCACAGACACTGATGTGAAGCACAAACACTGATGTGGTGCACAGAAACTGATGTGAAGCACAGACACTGATGTGAAGCACAGAAATTGATGTGAAGCACAGACACTGATGTTAAGCAAAGACACTGATGTGATGCACAGACACTGATGTGAAGCAAAGACACTGATGTAAAGCACAGACACTGATGTGAAGCACAGAAACTGATGTGATGCACAGACACTGATGTGAAGCACAGAAACTGATGTGAAGCACAGATACTGATGTTAAGTACAGACACTGATGTGAAGCACAGACACTGATGTTAAGCACAGACACTGACGTGAAACAGAGACGCTGAGGTGAAGCACAGATTCTGTGAAGCACAGACACTTTGTGATGCACAGACACTGATGTGAAGCACAGACACTGATGTGAAGCACAGACACTTTGTGATGCACAGACACTAATGTGAAGCGCAGACACTGATGTGAAGCACAGATACTAATGTGAATCTCAGACACTGATGTGAAGCACAGATACTGATGTGAAGCACAGACACTGATGTGAAGCACAGACACTGATGTGAAGCACAGACACTGATGTGAAGCACAGACCCTGATGTGAAGCACAGACACTGATGTGAAGCACAGACCCTGATGTGAAGCACAGACCCTGATGTGAAGCACAGACACTGATGTGATGCACAGACACTGATGTGATGCACAGACACTGATGTGAAGCACAGACACTGATGTGAAGCACAGACACTGATGTGAAGCACAGACACTGATGTGAACCACAGACACTGACGTGAAACAGAGACGCTGAGGTGAAGCACAGATTCTGTGAAGCACAGACACTTTGTGATGCACAGACACTGATGTGAAGCGCAGACACTGATGTGAAGCACAGACACTGATGTGAAGCGCAGACACTTTGTGATGCACAGACACTGACGTGAAGCGCAGACACTGATATTAAGCAAAGACACTGATGTGAAGCACAGACACCGATGTTAAGCACAGACACTGAAGTGAAACAGAGACGCTGAGGTGAAGCACAAATTCTGTGAAGCACAGACACTTTGTGATGCACAGACACTGATGTGAAGCACAGACACTTTGTGATGCACAGACACTGATGTGAGACCCAGGCCTTGAGGTGAAGCATAGACACTGATGTGAAGCACAGATTCCGTGAAGCACAGACACTTTGTGATGCACAGACACTGACGTGAAGCGCAGACACTGATATTAAGAACAGACACTGATGTGAAGCACAAACACTGATGTGAAGCACAGACACTGATGTGAAGCACAGACACTGATGTGAAGCACAGACACTGATGTGAAGCAAAGACACTGATGTGAAGCAGAGACACTGATGTGAAGCACAGACACTGATGTGAAGCACAGACACTGATGTGAAGCACAGAAACTGATGTGAAGCACAGACACTGATGTTAAGGAAAGACACTGATGTGAAGCACAGACACTGATGTGAAGCAAAGACACTAATGTGAAGCACAGACACTGACGTGAAGCGCAGACACTGATATTAAGAACAGACACTGATGTGAAGCACAAACACTGATGTGAAGCACAGACACTGATGTGAAGCACAGACACTGATGTGATGCACAGACACTGATGTGAAGCAAAGACACTGATGTGAAGCAGAGACACTGATGTGAAGCAAAGACACTGATGTGATGCACAGACACTGATGTGAAGCAAAGACACTGATGTGAAGCACAGACACTGACGTGAAGCACAGACACTGATGTGAAGCACAGACACTGATGTGAAGCACAGACACTGATATTAAGAACAGACACTGATGTGAAGCACAAACACTGATGTGAAGCACAAACACTGATGTGAAGCACAGACACTGATGTGAAGCACAGAAACTGATGTGAAGCAAAGACACTGATGTGATGCACAGACACTGATGTGAAGCAAAGACACTGATGTGAAGCACAGAAACTGATGTGAAGCAAAGACACTGATGTGATGCACAGACACTGATGTGAAGCAAAGACACTGATGTGAAGCACAGACACTGATGTGAAGCAAAGACACTGATGTTAAGCACAGACACTGATGTGAAGCACAGACACTGATGTGAAGCACAGACACTGATGTGAAGCACAGACACGTTGTGATGCACAGACACTGATGTGAAGCACAGACACTGATGTGAAGCACAGGCACTGATGTGAATCTCAGACATTGATGTGAAGCACAGACACTGATGTGAAGCACAGACACTGATGTGAAGCACAGACACTGATGTGAAGCACAGACACGTTGTGATGCACAGACACTGATGTGAAGCACAGACCCTGATGTGAAGCACAGACACTGATGTGAAGCACAGACCCTGATGTGAAGCACAGACACTGAGGTGAAGCACAGACACTGATGTGATGCACAGACACTGATGTGAATCTCAGACACTGATGTGAAGCACAGACACTGATGTGAATCTCAGACACTGATGTGAAGCACAGACACTGATGTGAATCTCAGACACTGATGTGAAGCTCAGACACTGATGTGAAGCACAGACACTGATGTGAAGCACAGACACTTTGTGATGCACAGACACTGATGTGAAGCACAGACACTGATGTGAAGCACAGACCCTGATGTGAAGCACAGACACTGATGTGAATCACAGACACTGATGTGAAGCACAGACACTGATGTGAAGCAGAGACACTGATGTGAAGCACAGACACTGATGTGAAGCAGAGACACTGATGTGATGCACAGACACTGATGTGAAGCACAGACACTGATGTGAAGCACAGACCCTGATATGAAGCACAGACACTGATGTGAATCACAGACACTGATGTGAATCTCAGACACTGATGTGAAGCACAGACACTGATGTGAAGCACAGACACTGATGTGAAGCACAGACACTGATGTGAAGCACAGACACGTTGTGATGCACAGACACTGATGTGAAGCACAGACCCTGATGTGAATCTCAGACACTGATGTGAAGCACAGACACTGATGTGAATCTCAGACACTGATGTGAAGCACAGACACTGATGTGAAGCACAGACACTGATGTGAAGCACAGACACTGATGTGAAGCACAGACACGTTGTGATGCACAGACACTGATGTGAAGCACAGACACTGATGTGAAGCACAGACCCTGATGTGAAGCACAGACACTGATGTGAAGCACAGACGCTGATGTGATGCACAGACACTGATGTGAAGCTCAGACACTGATGTGAAGCACAGACACTGATGTGAATCTCAGACACTGATGTGAAGCTCAGACACTGATGTGAAGCACAGACACTGATGTGAAGCACAGACACTTTGTGATGCACAGACACTGATGTGAAGCACAGACACTGATGTGAAGCACAGACCCTGATGTGAAGCACAGACACTGATGTGAATCACAGACACTGATGTGAAGCACAGACACTGATGTGAATCACAGACACTGATGTGAAGCACAGACACTGATGTGAAGCACAGACACTGATGTGAAGCACAGACCCTGATGTGAAGCACAGACACTGATGTGAATGACAGACAACGATGTGAAGCACAGACACTGATGTGAAGCACAGACACTGATGTGAAGCACAGACACTTTGTGATGCACAGACACTGATGTGAAGCACAGACACTGATGTGAAGCACAAACACTGATGTGGTGCACAGAAACTGATGTGAAGCACAGACACTGATGTGAAGCACAGAAACTGATGTGAAGCACAGACACTGATGTTAAGCAAAGACACTGATGTGATGCACAGACACTGATGTGAAGCAAAGACACTGATGTAAAGCACAGACACTGATGTGAAGCACAGAAACTGATGTGATGCACAGACACTGATGTGAAGCACAGAAACTGATGTGAAGCACAGACACTGATGTTAAGTACAGACACTGATGTGAAGCACAGACACTGATGTCAAGCACAGACACTGACGTGAAACAGAGACGCTGAGGTGAAGCACAGATTCTGTGAAGCACAGACACTTTGTGATGCACAGACACTGATGTGAAGCACAGACACTGATGTGAAGCACAGACACTTTGTGATGCAGAGACACTGATGTGAAGCGCAGACACTGATGTGAAGCACAGATACTGATGTGAATCTCAGACACTGATGTGAAGCACAGATACTGATGTGAAGCACAGACACTGATGTGAAGCACAGACACTGATGTGAAGCACAGACACTGACGTGAAGCACAGACACTGATGTGAAGCCTAGACACTGATGTGAAGCACAGACACTGATGTGAAGCACAGATACTGATGTGAAGCACAGACACTGATGTGAAGCACAGACACTGATGTGAAGCACAGACACTGATGTTAAGCACAGACACTGATGTGAAGCCTAGACACTGATGTGAAGCACAGACACTGATGTGAAGCACAGACACTGATGTGAAGCACAGACACTGTGAAGCACAGACCCTGATGTGAAGCACAGATACTGATGTGAAGCACAGACACGTTGTGATGCACAGACCCTGATGTGAAGCACAGACACTGATGTGAAGCACAGACCCTGATGTGAAGCAAAGACACTGATGTGAAGCACAGACACTGATGTGAAGCACAGACACGTTGTGATGCACAGACACTGATGTGAAGCACAGACACTGATGTGAAGCACAGACACTGATGTGAATCTCAGACACTGATGTGAAGCACAGACACTGATGTGAAGCACAGACACTGATGTGAAGCACAGACTCTGATGTGAAGCACAGACACGTTGTGATGCACAGACACTGATGTGAAGCACAGACCCTGATGTGAAGCACAGACACTGATGTGAAGCACAGACCATGATGTGAAGCACAGACACTGATGTGAAGCACAGACCCTGATGTGAAGCACAGACCCTGATGTGAAGCACAGACACTGATGTGATGCACAGACACTGATGTGATGCACAGACACTGATGTGAAGCACAGACACTGATGTGAAGCACAGACACTGATGTGAAGCACAGACACTGATGTGAACCACAGACACTGACGTGAAACAGAGACGCTGAGGTGAAGCACAGATTCTGTGAAGCACAGACACTTTGTGATGCACAGACACTGATGTGAAGCGCAGACACTGATGTGAAGCACAGACACTGATGTGAAGCGCAGACACTTTGTGATGCACAGACACTGACGTGAAGCGCAGACACTGATATTAAGCAAAGACACTGATGTGAAGCACAGACACTGATGTTAAGCACAGACACTGAAGTGAAACAGAGACGCTGAGGTGAAGCACAAATTCTGTGAAGCACAGACACTTTGTGATGCACAGACACTGATGTGAAGCACAGACACTTTGTGATGCACAGACACTGATGTGAGACCCAGGCCTTGAGGTGAAGCATAGACACTGATGTGAAGCACAGATTCCGTGAAGCACAGACACTTTGTGATGCACAGACACTGACGTGAAGCGCAGACACTGATATTAAGAACAGACACTGATGTGAAGCACAAACACTGATGTGAAGCACAGACACTGATGTGAAGCACAGACACTGATGTGAAGCACAGACACTGATGTGAAGCAAAGACACTGATGTGAAGCAGAGACACTGATGTGAAGCACAGACACTGATGTGAAGCACAGACACTGATGTGAAGCACAGAAACTGATGTGAAGCACAGACACTGATGTTAAGCAAAGACACTGATGTGAAGCACAGACACTGATGTGAAGCAAAGACACTGATGTGAAGCACAGACACTGACGTGAAGCGCAGACACTGATATTAAGAACAGACACTGATGTGAAGCACAAACACTGATGTGAAGCACAGACACTGATGTGAAGCACAGACACAGATGTGAAGCACAGACACTGATGTGAAGCACAGACACTGATGTGATGCACAGACACTGATGTGAAGCAAAGACACTGATGTGAAGCAGAGACACTGATGTGAAGCAAAGACACTGATGTGATGCACAGACACTGATGTGAAGCAAAGACACTGATGTGAAGCACAGACACTGACGTGAAGCACAGACACTGATGTGAAGCACAGACACTGATGTGAAGCACAGACACTGATATTAAGAACAGACACTGATGTGAAGCACAAACACTGATGTGAAGCACAAACACTGATGTGAAGCACAGACACTGATGTGAAGCACAGAAACTGATGTGAAGCAAAGACACTGATGTGATGCACAGACACTGATGTGAAGCAAAGACACTGATGTGAAGCACAGAAACTGATGTGAAGCAAAGACACTGATGTGATGCACAGACACTGATGTGAAGCAAAGACACTGATGTGAAGCACAGACACTGATGTGAAGCAAAGACACTGATGTGAAGCACAGACACTGATGTGAAGCACAGAAACTGATGTGAAGCAAAGACACTGATGTGATGCACAGACACTGATGTGAAGCACAGAAACTGATGTGAAGCACAGACACTGATGTTAATCAAAGACACTGATGTGATGCACAGACACTGATGTGAAGCACAGACACTGATGTGAAGCACAGACACTGATGTGAAGCAAAGACACTGATGTGAAGCAGAGACACTGATGTGAAGCACAGACACTGATGTGAAGCAGAGACACTGATGTGAAGCAAAGACACTGATGTGAAGCAAAGACACTGATGTGAAGCACAGACACTGATGTTAAGCAAAGACACTGATGTGATGCACAGACACTGATGTGAAGCAAAGACACTGATGTGAAGCAGAGACACTGATGTGAAGCAAAGACACTGATGTGAAGCAAAGACACTGATGTGAAGCACAGACACTGATGTGAAGCACAGACACTGATGTGAAGCACAGACACTGATGTGAAGCACAGACCCTGATGTGAAGCACAGACACTGATGTGAAGCACATACCCTGATGTGAAGCACAGACACTGATGTGAAGCACAGACACTGATGTTAAGCAAAGACACTGATGTGAAGCACAGACACTGATGTGAAGCAAAGACACTGATGTGAAGCACAAACACTGATGTGAAGCAAAGACACTGATGTTAAGCAAAGACACTGATGTGAAGCACAGACACTGATGTGAAGCACAGACACTGATGTGAAGCACAGACACTGATGTGAAGCACAGACACTGATGTGATGCACAGACACTGATGTGAAGCACAGAAACTGATGTGAAGCACAGACACTGATGTAAAGCACAGACACTGATGTGAAGCACAGACACTGATGTGAAGCACAGACACTGATGTGAAGCAAAGACACTGATGTGAAGCACAGAAACTGATGTGAAGCACAGACACTGATGTTAAGCACAGACACTGATGTGAAGCACAGACACTGATGTGAAGCACAGACACTGATGTGAAGCACAGACACGTTGTGATGCACAGACACTGATGTGAAGCACAGACACTGATGTGAAGCACAGACACTGATGTGAATCTCAGACACTATTGTGAAGCACAGACACTGATGTGAAGCACAGACACTGATGTGAAGCACAGACACTGATGTGAAGCACAGACACGTTGTGATGCACAGACACTGATGTGAAGCACAGACCCTGATGTGAAGCACAGACACTGATGTGAAGCACAGACCCTGATGTGAAGCACAGACACTGATGTGAAGCACAGACACTGATGTGATGCACAGACACTGATGTGAAGCTCAGACACTGATGTGAAGCACAGACACTGATGTGAATCTCAGACACTGATGTGAAGCTCAGACACTGATGTGAAGCACAGACACTGATGTGAAGCACAGACACTTTGTGATGCACAGACACTGATGTGAAGCACAGACACTGATGTGAAGCACAGACCCTGATGTGAAGCACAGACACTGATGTGAATCACAGACACTGTTGTGAAGCACAGACACTGATGTGAAGCAGAGACACTGATGTGAAGCACAGACACTGATGTGAAGCAGAGACACTGATGTGATGCACAGACACTGATGTGAAGCACAGACACTCATGTGAAGCACAGACCCTGATATGAAGCACAGACACTGATGTGAAGCACAGACACTGATGTGAAGCAAAGACACTGATGTGAAGCAGAGACACTGATGTGAAGCACAGACACTGATATGAAGCAAAGACACTGATGTGAAGCAAAGACACTGATGTGAAGCACAGACACTGATGTGAAGCAAAGACACTGATGTGAAGCAGAGACACTGATGTGAAGCAAAGACACTGATGTGAAGCAAAGACACTGATGTGAAGCACAGACACTGATGTGAAGCAAAGACACTGATGTGAAGCACAGACACTGATGTGAAGCACAGACACTGATGTGAAGCACAGACCCTGATGTGAAGCACAGACACTGATGTGAAGCACATACCCTGATGTGAAGCACAGACACTGATGTGAAGCACAGACACTGATGTTAAGCAAAGACACTGATGTGATGCACAGACACTGATGTTAAGCACAGACACTGATGTGAAGCACAGACACTGATGTGAAGCACAGACACTGATGTGAAGCACAGACACTGATGTGAAGCACAGAAACTGATGTGAAGCACAGACACTGATGTTAAGCACAGACACTGATGTGAAGCACAGACACTGATGTGAAGCACAGACACTGATGTGAAGCAAAGACACTGATGTGAAGCACAGAAACTGATGTGAAGCACAGACACTGATGTTAAGCACAGACACTGATGTGAAGCACAGACACTGATGTGAAGCACAGACACTGATGTGAAGCACAGACACGTTGTGATGCACAGACACTGATGTGAAGCACAGACACTGATGTGAAGCACAGACACTGATGTGAATCTCAGACACTGATGTGAAGCACAGACACTGATGTGAAGCACAGACACTGATGTGAAGCACAGACACTGATGTGAAGCACAGACACGTTGTGATGCACAGACACTGATGTGAAGCACAGACCCTGATGTGAAGCACAGACACTGATGTGAAGCACAGACCCTGATGTGAAGCACAGACACTGATGTGAAGCACAGACACTGATGTGATGCACAGACACTGATGTGAAGCTCAGACACTGATGTGAAGCACAGACACTGATGTGAATCTCAGACACTGATGTGAAGCTCAGACACTGATGTGAAGCACAGACACTGATGTGAAGCACAGACAATTTGTGATGCACATACACTGATGTGAAGAACAGACACTGATGTGAAGCACAGACCCTGATGTGAAGCACAGACACTGATGTGAATCACAGACACTGATGTGAAGCACAGACACTGATGTGAAGCAGAGACACTGATGTGAAGCACAGACACTGATGTGAAGCAGAGACACTGATGTGATGCACAGACACTGATGTGAAGCACAGACACTGATGTGAAGCACAGACCCTGATATGAAGCACAGACACTGATGTGAATCACAGACACTGAAGTGAATCTCAGACACTGATGTGAAGCACAGACACTGATGAGAAGCACAGACACTGATGTGAAGCACAGACACTGATGTGAAGCACAGACACGTTGTGATGCACAGACACTGATGTGAAGCACAGACCCTGATGTGAATCTCAGACACTGATGTGAAGCACAGACACTGATGTGAATCTCAGACACTGATGTGAAGCACAGACACTGATGTGAAGCACAGACACTGATGTGAAGCACAGACACTGATGTGAAGCACAGACACTGATGTGAAGCACAGACACGTTGTGATGCACAGACACTGATGTGAAGCACAGACACTGATGTGAAGCACAGACCCTGATGTGAAGCACAGACACTGATGTGAAGCACAGACACTGATGTGATGCACAGACACTGATGTGAAGCTCAGACACTGATGTGAAGCACAGACACTGATGTGAATCTCAGACACTGATGTGAAGCTCAGACACTGATGTGAAGCACAGACACTGATGTGAAGCACAGACACTTTGTGATGCACAGACACTGATGTGAAGCACAGACACTGATGTGAAGCACAGACCCTGATGTGAAGCACAGACACTGATGTGAATCACAGACACTGATGTGAAGCACAGACACTGATGTGAATTACAGACACTGATGTGAAGAACAGACACTGATGTGAAGCACAGACACTGATGTGAAGCGCAGACCCTGATGTGAAGCACAGACACTGATGTGAATCACAGACAATGATGTGAAGCACAGGCACTGATGTGAAGCACAGACACTGATGTGAAGCACAGACACTTTGTGATGCACAGACACTGATGTGAAGCACAAACACTGATGTGGTGCACAGAAACTGATGTGAAGCACAGACACTGATGTGAAGCACAGAAATTGATGTGAAGCACAGACACTGATGTTAAGCAAAGACACTGATGTGATGCACAGACACTGATGTGAAGCAAAGACACTGATGTAAAGCACAGACACTGATGTGAAGCACAGAAACTGATGTGATGCACAGACACTGATGTGAAGCACAGAAACTGATGTGAAGCACAGATACTGATGTTAAGTACAGACACTGATGTGAAGCACAGACACTGATGTTAAGCACAGACACTGACGTGAAACAGAGACGCTGAGGTGAAGCACAGATTCTGTGAAGCACAGACACTTTGTGATGCACAGACACTGATGTGAAGCACAGACACTGATGTGAAGCACAGACACTTTGTGATGCACAGACACTAATGTGAAGCGCAGACACTGATGTGAAGCACAGATACTAATGTGAATCTCAGACACTGATGTGAAGCACAGATACTGATGTGAAGCACAGACACTGATGTGAAGCACAGACACTGATGTGAAGCACAGACACTGATGTGAAGCACAGACCCTGATGTGAAGCACAGACACTGATGTGAAGCACAGACCCTGATGTGAAGCACAGACCCTGATGTGAAGCACAGACACTGATGTGATGCACAGACACTGATGTGATGCACAGACACTGATGTGAAGCACAGACACTGATGTGAAGCACAGACACTGATGTGAAGCACAGACACTGATGTGAACCACAGACACTGACGTGAAACAGAGACGCTGAGGTGAAGCACAGATTCTGTGAAGCACAGACACTTTGTGATGCACAGACACTGATGTGAAGCGCAGACACTGATGTGAAGCACAGACACTGATGTGAAGCGCAGACACTTTGTGATGCACAGACACTGACGTGAAGCGCAGACACTGATATTAAGCAAAGACACTGATGTGAAGCACAGACACCGATGTTAAGCACAGACACTGAAGTGAAACAGAGACGCTGAGGTGAAGCACAAATTCTGTGAAGCACAGACACTTTGTGATGCACAGACACTGATGTGAAGCACAGACACTTTGTGATGCACAGACACTGATGTGAGACCCAGGCCTTGAGGTGAAGCATAGACACTGATGTGAAGCACAGATTCCGTGAAGCACAGACACTTTGTGATGCACAGACACTGACGTGAAGCGCAGACACTGATATTAAGAACAGACACTGATGTGAAGCACAAACACTGATGTGAAGCACAGACACTGATGTGAAGCACAGACACTGATGTGAAGCACAGACACTGATGTGAAGCAAAGACACTGATGTGAAGCAGAGACACTGATGTGAAGCACAGACACTGATGTGAAGCACAGACACTGATGTGAAGCACAGAAACTGATGTGAAGCACAGACACTGATGTTAAGGAAAGACACTGATGTGAAGCACAGACACTGATGTGAAGCAAAGACACTAATGTGAAGCACAGACACTGACGTGAAGCGCAGACACTGATATTAAGAACAGACACTGATGTGAAGCACAAACACTGATGTGAAGCACAGACACTGATGTGAAGCACAGACACTGATGTGATGCACAGACACTGATGTGAAGCAAAGACACTGATGTGAAGCAGAGACACTGATGTGAAGCAAAGACACTGATGTGATGCACAGACACTGATGTGAAGCAAAGACACTGATGTGAAGCACAGACACTGACGTGAAGCACAGACACTGATGTGAAGCACAGACACTGATGTGAAGCACAGACACTGATATTAAGAACAGACACTGATGTGAAGCACAAACACTGATGTGAAGCACAAACACTGATGTGAAGCACAGACACTGATGTGAAGCACAGAAACTGATGTGAAGCAAAGACACTGATGTGATGCACAGACACTGATGTGAAGCAAAGACACTGATGTGAAGCACAGAAACTGATGTGAAGCAAAGACACTGATGTGATGCACAGACACTGATGTGAAGCAAAGACACTGATGTGAAGCACAGACACTGATGTGAAGCAAAGACACTGATGTGAAGCACAGACACTGATGTGAAGCACAGAAACTGATGTGAAGCAAAGACACTGATGTGATGCACAGACACTGATGTGAAGCACAGAAACTGATGTGAAGCACAGACACTGATGTTAATCAAAGACACTGATGTGATGCACAGACACTGATGTGAAGCACAGACACTGATGTGAAGCACAGACACTGATGTGAAGCAAAGACACTGATGTGAAGCAGAGACACTGATGTGAAGCACAGACACTGATGTGAAGCAAAGACACTGATGTGAAGCAAAGACACTGATGTGAAGCACAGACACTGATGTTAAGCAAAGACACTGATGTGATGCACAGACACTGATGTGAAGCAAAGACACTGATGTGAAGCAGAGACACTGATGTGAAGCAAAGACACTGATGTGAAGCAAAGACACTGATGTGAAGCACAGACACTGATGTGAAGCACAGACACTGATGTGAAGCACAGACACTGATGTGAAGCACAGACCCTGATGTGAAGCACAGACACTGATGTGAAGCACATACCCTGATGTGAAGCACAGACACTGATGTGAAGCACAGACACTGATGTTAAGCAAAGTCACTGATGTGAAGCACAGACACTGATGTGAAGCAAAGACACTGATGTGAAGCACAAACACTGATGTGAAGCAAAGACACTGATGTTAAGCAAAGACACTGATGTGAAGCACAGACACTGATGTGAAGCACAGACACTGATGTGAAGCACAGACACTGATGTGAAGCACAGACACTGATGTGATGCACAGACACTGATGTGAAGCACAGAAACTGATGTGAAGCACAGACACTGATGTTAAGCACAGACACTGATGTGAAGAACAGACACTGATGTGAAGCACAGACACTGATGTGAAGCAAAGACACTGATGTGAAGCACAGAAACTGATGTGAAGCACAGACACTGATGTTAAGCACAGACACTGATGTGAAGCACAGACACTGATGTGAAGCACAGACACTGATGTGAAGCACAGACACGTTGTGATGCACAGACACTGATGTGAAGCACAGACACTGATGTGAAGCACAGACACTGATGTGAATCTCAGACACTGATGTGAAGCACAGACACTGATGTGAAGCACAGACACTGATGTGAAGCACAGACACTGATGTGAAGCACAGACACGTTGTGATGCACAGACACTGATGTGAAGCACAGACCCTGATGTGAAGCACAGACACTGATGTGAAGCACAGACCCTGATGTGAAGCACAGACACTGATGTGAAGCACAGACACTGATGTGATGCACAGACACTGATGTGAAGCTCAGACACTGATGTGAAGCACAGACACTGATGTGAATCTCAGACACTGATGTGAAGCTCAGACACTGATGTGAAGCACAGACACTGATGTGAAGCACAGACACTTTGTGATGCACAGACACTGATGTGAAGCACAGACACTGATGTGAAGCACAGACACTGATGTGAAGCAAAGACACTGATGTGAAGCAAAGACACTGATGTGAAGCACAGACACTGATGTGAAGCAAAGACACTGATGTGAAGCACAGACACTGATGTGAAGCACAGACACTGATGTGAAGCACAGACCCTGATGTGAAGCACAGACACTGATGTGAAGCACATACCCTGATGTGAAGCACAGACACTGATGTGAAGCACAGACACTGATGTTAAGCAAAGACACTGATGTGATGCACAGACACTGATGTTAAGCACAGACACTGATGTGAAGC
Organism: Narcine bancroftii; assembly: GCF_036971445.1. Classification (NCBI taxonomy): domain Eukaryota; kingdom Metazoa; phylum Chordata; class Chondrichthyes; order Torpediniformes; family Narcinidae; genus Narcine; species Narcine bancroftii. Next base: position 137,553,721 of record NC_091471.1, on the reverse strand, counting down.
ACAGACACTGATGTGAAGCACAGACACTGATGTGAAGCACAGACACTGATGTGAAGCACAGAAACTGATGTGAAGCACAGACACTGATGTTAAGCACAGACACTGATGTGAAGCACAGACACTGATGTGAAGCACAGACACTGATGTGAAGCAAAGACACTGATGTGAAGCACAGAAACTGATGTGAAGCACAGACACTGATGTTAAGCACAGACACTGATGTGAAGCACAGACACTGATGTGAAGCACAGACACTGATGTGAAGCACAGACACGTTGTGATGCACAGACACTGATGTGAAGCACAGACACTGATGTGAAGCACAGACACTGATGTGAATCTCAGACACTGATGTGAAGCACAGACACTGATGTGAAGCACAGACACTGATGTGAAGCACAGACACTGATGTGAAGCACAGACACGTTGTGATGCACAGACACTGATGTGAAGCACAGACCCTGATGTGAAGCACAGACACTGATGTGAAGCACAGACCCTGATGTGAAGCACAGACACTGATGTGAAGCACAGACACTGATGTGATGCACAGACACTGATGTGAAGCTCAGACACTGATGTGAAGCACAGACACTGATGTGAATCTCAGACACTGATGTGAAGCTCAGACACTGATGTGAAGCACAGACACTGATGTGAAGCACGGACAATTTGTGATGCACATACACTGATGTGAAGAACAGACACTGATGTGAAGCACAGACCCTGATGTGAAGCACAGACACTGATGTGAATCACAGACACTGATGTGAAGCACAGACACTGATGTGAAGCAGAGACACTGATGTGAAGCACAGACACTGATGTGAAGCAGAGACACTGATGTGATGCACAGACACTGATGTGAAGCACAGACACTGATGTGAAGCACAGACCCTGACGTGAAGCACAGACACTGATGTGAATCACAGACACTGAAGTGAATCTCAGACACTGATGTGAAGCACAGACACTGATGTGAAGCACAGACACTGATGTGAAGCTCAGAAACTGATGTGAAGCACAGACACGTTGTGATGCACAGACACTGATGTGAAGCACAGACCCTGATGTGAATCTCAGACATGATGTGAAGCACAGACACTGATGTGAATCTCAGACACTGATGTGAAGCACAGACACTGATGTGAAGCACAGACACTGATGTGAAGCACAGACACTGATGTGAAGCACAGACACTGATGTGAAGCACAGACACGTTGTGATGCACAGACACTGATGTGAAGCACAGACACTGATGTGAAGCACAGACCCTGATGTGAAGCACAGACACTGATGTGAAGCACAGACACTGATGTGATGCACAGACACTGATGTGAAGCTCAGACACTGATGTGAAGCACAGACACTGATGTGAATCTCAGACACTGATGTGAAGCTCAGACACTGATGTGAAGCACAGACACTGATGTGAAGCACAGACACTTTGTGATGCACAGACACTGATGTGAAGCACAGACACTGATGTGAAGCACAGACCCTGATGTGAAGCACAGACACTGATGTGAATCACAGACACTGATGTGAAGCACAGACACTGATGTGAATTACAGACACTGATGTGAAGAACAGACACTGATGTGAAGCACAGACACTGATGTGAAGCGCAGACCCTGATGTGAAGCACAGACACTGATGTGAATCACAGACAATGATGTGAAGCACAGACACTGATGTGAAGCACAGACACTGATGTGAAGCACAGACACTTTGTGATGCACAGACACTGATGTGAAGCACAGACACTGATGTGAAGCTCAGACACTGATGTGAAGCACAGACACTGATGTGAATCTCAGACACTGATGTGAAGCTCAGACACTGATGTGAAGCACAGACACTGATGTGAAGCACAGACAATTTGTGATGCACATACACTGATGTGAAGAACAGACACTGATGTGAAGCACAGACCCTGATGTGAAGCACAGACACTGATGTGAATCACAGACACTGATGTGAAGCACAGACACTGATGTGAAGCAGAGACACTGATGTGAAGCACAGACACTGATGTGAAGCAGAGACACTGATGTGATGCACAGACACTGATGTGAAGCACAGACACTGATGTGAAGCACAGACCCTGATATGAAGCACAGACACTGATGTGAATCACAGACACTGAAGTGAATCTCAGACACTGATGTGAAGCACAGACACTGATGAGAAGCACAGACACTGATGTGAAGCACAGACACTGATGTGAAGCACAGACACGTTGTGATGCACAGACACTGATGTGAAGCACAGACCCTGATGTGAATCTCAGACACTGATGTGAAGCACAGACACTGATGTGAATCTCAGACACTGATGTGAAGCACAGACACTGATGTGAAGCACAGACACTGATGTGAAGCACAGACACTGATGTGAAGCACAGACACTGATGTGAAGCACAGACACGTTGTGATGCACAGACACTGATGTGAAGCACAGACACTGATGTGAAGCACAGACCCTGATGTGAAGCACAGACACTGATGTGAAGCACAGACACTGATGTGATGCACAGACACTGATGTGAAGCTCAGACACTGATGTGAAGCACAGACACTGATGTGAATCTCAGACACTGATGTGAAGCTCAGACACTGATGTGAAGCACAGACACTGATGTGAAGCACAGACACTTTGTGATGCACAGACACTGATGTGAAGCACAGACACTGATGTGAAGCACAGACCCTGATGTGAAGCACAGACACTGATGTGAATCACAGACACTGATGTGAAGCACAGACACTGATGTGAATTACAGACACTGATGTGAAGAACAGACACTGATGTGAAGCACAGACACTGATGTGAAGCGCAGACCCTGATGTGAAGCACAGACACTGATGTGAATCACAGACAATGATGTGAAGCACAGGCACTGATGTGAAGCACAGACACTGATGTGAAGCACAGACACTTTGTGATGCACAGACACTGATGTGAAGCACAAACACTGATGTGGTGCACAGAAACTGATGTGAAGCACAGACACTGATGTGAAGCACAGAAATTGATGTGAAGCACAGACACTGATGTTAAGCAAAGACACTGATGTGATGCACAGACACTGATGTGAAGCAAAGACACTGATGTAAAGCACAGACACTGATGTGAAGCACAGACACTGATGTGAAGCACAGACACTGATGTGATGCACAGACACTGATGTGAAGCAAAGACACTGATGTGAAGCAGAGACACTGATGTGAAGCAAAGACACTGATGTGATGCACAGACACTGATGTGAAGCAAAGACACTGATGTGAAGCACAGACACTGACGTGAAGCACAGACACTGATGTGAAGCACAGACACTGATGTGAAGCACAGACACTGATATTAAGAACAGACACTGATGTGAAGCACAAACACTGATGTGAAGCACAAACACTGATGTGAAGCACAGACACTGATGTGAAGCACAGAAACTGATGTGAAGCAAAGACACTGATGTGATGCACAGACACTGATGTGAAGCAAAGACACTGATGTGAAGCACAGAAACTGATGTGAAGCAAAGACACTGATGTGATGCACAGACACTGATGTGAAGCAAAGACACTGATGTGAAGCACAGACACTGATGTGAAGCAAAGACACTGATGTGAAGCACATACACTGATGTGAAGCACAGAAACTGATGTGAAGCAAAGACACTGATGTGATGCACAGACACTGATGTGAAGCACAGAAACTGATGTGAAGCACAGACACTGATGTGAAGCACAGACACTGATGTGAAGCACAGACACTGATGTGAAGCACAGAAACTGATGTGAAGCAAAGACACTGATGTGATGCACAGACACTGATGTGAAGCACAGACACTGATGTTAATCAAAGACACTGATGTGATGCACAGACACTGATGTGAAGCACAGACACTGATGTGAAGCACAGACACTGATGTGAAGCAAAGACACTGATGTGAAGCAGAGACACTGATGTGAAGCACTGACACTGATGTGAAGCAAAGACACTGATGTGAAGCAAAGACACTGATGTGAAGCACAGACACTGATGTTAAGCAAAGACACTGATGTGATGCACAGACACTGATGTGAAGCAAAGACACTGATGTGAAGCAAAGACACTGATGTGAAGCACAGACACTGATGTGAAGCACAGACACTGATGTGAAGCACAGACACTGATGTGAAGCACAGACCCTGATGTGAAGCACAGACACTGATGTGAAGCACATACCCTGATGTGAAGCACAGACACTGATGTGAAGCACAGACACTGATGTTAAGCAAAGTCACTGATGTGAAGCACAGACACTGATGTGAAGCAAAGACACTGATGTGAAGCACAAACACTGATGTGAAGCAAAGACACTGATGTGAAGCAAAGACACTGATGTGAAGCACAGACACTGATGTGAAGCACAGACACTGATGTGAAGCACAGACACTGATGTGAAGCACAGACACTGATGTGATGCACAGACACTGATGTGAAGCACAGAAACTGATGTGAAGCACAGACACTGATGTTAAGCACAGACACTGATGTGAAGCACAGACACTGATGTGAAGCACAGACACTGATGTGAAGCAAAGACACTGATGTGAAGCACAGAAACTGATGTGAAGCACAGACACTGATGTTAAGCACAGACACTGATGTGAAGCACAGACACTGATGTGAAGCACAGACACTGATGTGAAGCACAGACACGTTGTGATGCACAGACACTGATGTGAAGCTCAGACACTGATGTGAAGCACAGACACTGATGTGAATCTCAGACACTGATGTGAAGCACAGACACTGATGTGAAGCACAGACACTGATGTGAAGCACAGACACTGATGTGAAGCACAGACACGTTGTGATGCACAGACACTGATGTGAAGCACAGACCCTGATGTGAAGCACAGACACTGATGTGAAGCACAGACCCTGATGTGAAGCACAGACACTGATGTGAAGCACAGACACTGATGTGATGCACAGACACTGATGTGAAGCTCAGACACTGATGTGAAGCACAGACACTGATGTGAATCTCAGACACTGATGTGAAGCTCAGACACTGATGTGAAGCACAGACACTGATGTGAAGCACAGACACTTTGTGATGCACAGACACTGATGTGAAGCACAGACACTGATGTGAAGCACAGACACTGATGTGAAGCAAAGACACTGATGTGAAGCAAAGACACTGATGTGAAGCACAGACACTGATGTGAAGCAAAGACACTGATGTGAAGCACAGACACTGATGTGAAGCACAGACACTGATGTGAAGCACAGACCCTGATGTGAAGCACAGACACTGATGTGAAGCACATACCCTGATGTGAAGCACAGACACTGATGTGAAGCACAGACACTGATGTTAAGCAAAGACACTGATGTGATGCACAGACACTGATGTTAAGCACAGACACTGATGTGAAGCACAGACACTGATGTGAAGCACAGACACTGATGTGAAGCACAGACACTGATGTGAAGCACAGAAACTGATGTGAAGCACAGACACTGATGTTAAGCACAGACACTGATGTGAAGCACAGACACTGATGTGAAGCACAGACACTGATGTGAAGCAAAGACACTGATGTGAAGCACAGAAACTGATGTGAAGCACAGACACTGATGTTAAGCACAGACACTGATGTGAAGCACAGACACTGATGTGAAGCACAGACACTGATGTGAAGCACAGACACGTTGTGATGCACAGACACTGATGTGAAGCACAGACACTGATGTGAAGCACAGACACTGATGTGAATCTCAGACACTGATGTGAAGCACAGACACTGATGTGAAGCACAGACACTGATGTGAAGCACAGACACTGATGTGAAGCACAGACACGTTGTGATGCACAGACACTGATGTGAAGCACAGACCCTGATGTGAAGCACAGACACTGATGTGAAGCACAGACCCTGATGTGAAGCACAGACACTGATGTGAAGCACAGACACTGATGTGATGCACAGACACTGATGTGAAGCTCAGACACTGATGTGAAGCACAGACACTGATGTGAATCTCAGACACTGATGTGAAGCTCAGACACTGATGTGAAGCACAGACTCTGATGTGAAGCACAGACAATTTGTGATGCACATACACTGATGTGAAGAACAGACACTGATGTGAAGCACAGACCCTGATGTGAAGCACAGACACTGATGTGAATCACAGACACTGATGTGAAGCACAGACACTGATGTGAAGCAGAGACACTGATGTGAAGCACAGACACTGATGTGAAGCAGAGACACTGATGTGATGCACAGACACTGATGTGAAGCACAGACACTGATGTGAAGCACAGACCCTGAGGTGAAGCACAGACACTGATGTGAATCACAGACACTGAAGTGAATCTCAGACACTGATGTGAAGCACAGACACTGATGTGAAGCACAGACACTGATGTGAAGCTCAGAAACTGATGTGAAGCACAGACACGTTGTGATGCACAGACACTGATGTGAAGCACAGACCCTGATGTGATTCTCAGACACTGATGTGAAGCACAGACACTGATGTGAATCTCAGACACTGATGTGAAGCACAGACACTGATGTGAAGCACAGACACTGATGTGAAGCACAGGCACTGATGTGAAGCACAGACACTGATGTGAAGCACAGACACGTTGTGATGCACAGACACTGATGTGAAGCACAGACACTGATGTGAAGCAAAGACACTGATGTGAAGCGGAGACACTGATGTGAAGCAAAGACACTGATGTGAAGCAAAGACACTGATGTGAAGCACAGACACTGATGTGAAGCAAAGACACTGATGTGAAGCACAGACACTGATGTGAAGCACAGACACTGATGTGAAGCACAGACCCTGATGTGAAGCACAGACACTGATGTGAAGCACATACCCTGATGTGAAGCACAGACACTGATGTGAAGCACAGACACTGATGTTAAGCAAAGACACTGATGTGATGCACAGACACTGATGTTAAGCACAGACACTGATGTGAAGCACAGACACTGATGTGAAGCACAGACACTGATGTGAAGCACAGACACTGATGTGAAGCACAGAAACTGATGTGAAGCACAGACACTGATGTTAAGCACAGACACTGATGTGAAGCACAGACACTGATGTGAAGCACAGACACTGATGTGAAGCAAAGACACTGATGTGAAGCACAGAAACTGATGTGAAGCACAGACACTGATGTTAAGCACAGACACTGATGTGAAGCACAGACACTGATGTGAAGCACAGACACTGATGTGAAGCACAGACACGTTGTGATGCACAGACACTGATGTGAAGCACAGACACTGATGTGAAGCACAGACACTGATGTGAATCTCAGACACTGATGTGAAGCACAGACACTGATGTGAAGCACAGACACTGATGTGAAGCACAGACACTGATGTGAAGCACAGACACGTTGTGATGCACAGACACTGATGTGAAGCACAGACCCTGATGTGAAGCACAGACACTGATGTGAAGCACAGACCCTGATGTGAAGCACAGACACTGATGTGAAGCACAGACACTGATGTGATGCACAGACACTGATGTGAAGCTCAGACACCGATGTGAAGCACAGACACTGATGTGAATCTCAGACACTGATGTGAAGCTCAGACACTGATGTGAAGCACAGACACTGATGTGAAGCACAGACAATTTGTGATGCACATACACTGATGTGAAGAACAGACACTGATGTGAAGCACAGACCCTGATGTGAAGCACAGACACTGATGTGAATCACAGACACTGATGTGAAGCACAGACACTGATGTGAAGCAGAGACACTGATGTGAAGCACAGACACTGATGTGAAGCAGAGACACTGATGTGATGCACAGACACTGATGTGAAGCACAGACACTGATGTGAAGCACAGACCCTGATATGAAGCACAAATACTGATGTGAATCACAGACACTGAAGTGAATCTCAGACACTGATGTGAAGCACAGACACTGATGTGAAGCACAGACACTGATGTGAAGCACAGACACGTTGTGATGCACAGACACTGATGTGAAGCACAGACACTGACGTGAAGCACAGACCCTGATGTGAAGCACAGACACTGATGTGAAGCACAGACACTGATGTGATGCACAGACACTGATGTGAAGCTCAGACACTGATGTGAAGCACAGACACTGATGTGAAGCACAGACACTTTGTGATGCACAGACACTGATGTGAAGCACAGACACTGATGTGAAGCACAGACCCTGATGTGAAGCACAGACACTGATGTGAATCACAGACACTGATGTGAAGCACAGACACTGATGTGAATTACAGACATTGATGTGAAGAACAGACACTGATGTGAAGCAAAGACACTGATGTGAAGCGCAGACCCTGATGTGAAGCACAGACACTGATGTGAATCACAGACAATGATGTGAAGCACAGACACTGATGTGAAGCACAGACACTGATGTGAAGCACAGACACTTTGTGATGCACAGACACTGATGTGAAGCACAGACACTGATGTGAAGCACAAACATTGATGTGGTGCACAGAAACTGATGTGAAGCACAGACACTGATGTGAAGCACAGAAACTGATGTGAAGCACAGACACTGATGTTAAGCAAAGACACTGATGTGATGCACAGACACTGATGTGAAGCAAAGACACTGATGTAAAGCACAGACACTGATGTGAAGCACAGAAACTGATGTGATGCACAGACACTGATGTGAAGCACAGAAACTGATGTGAAGCACAGATACTGATGTTAAGTACAGACACTGATGTGAAGCACAGACACTGATGTTAAGCACAGACACTGACGTGAAACAGAGACGCTGAGGTGAAGCACAGATTCTGTGAAGCACAGACACTTTGTGATGCACAGACACTGATGTGAAGCACAGACACTGATGTGAAGCACAGACACTTTGTGATGCACAGACACTAATGTGAAGCGCAGACACTGATGTGAAGCACAGATACTAATGTGAATCTCAGACACTGATGTGAAGCACAGATACTGATGTGAAGCACAGACACTGATGTGAAGCACAGACACTGATGTGAAGCACAGACACTGACGTGAAGCACAGACACTGATGTGAAGCCTAGACACTGATGTGAAGCACAGACACTGATGTGAAGCACAGATACTGATGTGAAGCACAGACACTGATGTGAAGCACAGACACTGATGTGAAGCACAGACACTGATGTTAAGCACAGACACTGATGTGAAGCCTAGACACTGATGTGAAGCACAGACACTGATGTGAAGCACAGACACTGATGTGAAGCACAGACACTGATGTGAAGCACAGACCCTGATGTGAAGCACAGATACTGATGTGAAGCACAGACACGTTGTGATGCACAGACCCTGATGTGAAGCACAGACACTTTGTGATGCACAGACACTGATGTGAGACCCAGGCCTTGAGGTGAAGCATAGACACTGATGTGAAGCACAGATTCCGTGAAGCACAGACACTTTGTGATGCACAGACACTGACGTGAAGCGCAGACACTGATATTAAGAACAGACACTGATGTGAAGCACAAACACTGATGTGAAGCACAGACACTGATGTGAAGCACAGACACTGATGTGAAGCACAGACACTGATGTGAAGCAAAGACACTGATGTGAAGCAGAGACACTGATGTGAAGCACAGACACTGATGTGAAGCACAGACACTGATGTGAAGCACAGAAACTGATGTGAAGCACAGACACTGATGTTAAGCAAAGACACTGATGTGAAGCACAGACACTGATGTGAAGCAAAGACACTAATGTGAAGCACAGACACTGACGTGAAGCGCAGACACTGATATTAAGAACAGACACTGATGTGAAGCACAAACACTGATGTGAAGCACAGACACTGATGTGAAGCACAGACACAGATGTGATGCACAGACACTGATGTTAAGCACAGACACTGATGTGAAGCACAGAAACTGATGTGAAGCACAGACACTGATGTTAAGCACAGACACTGATGTGAAGCACAGACACTGATGTGAAGCACAGAAACTGATGTGAAGCACAGACACTGATGTTAAGCACAGACACTGATGTGAAGCACAGACACTGATGTGAAGCACAGACACTGATGTGAAGCAAAGACACTGATGTGAAGCACAGAATCTGATGTGAAGCACAGACACTGATGTTAAGCACAGACACTGATGTGAAGCACAGACACTGATGTGAAGCACAGACACTGATGTGAAGCACAGACACGTTGTGATGCACAGACACTGATGTGAAGCACAGACACTGATGTGAAGCACAGACACTGATGTGAATCTCAGACACTGATGTGAAGCACAGACACTGATGTGAAGCACAGACACTGATGTGAAGCACAGACACTGATGTGAAGCACAGACACGTTGTGATGCACAGACACTGATGTGAAGCACAGACCCTGATGTGAAGCACAGACACTGATGTGAAGCACAGACACAGATGTGAAGCACAGACACTGATGTGAAGCACAGACACTGATGTGATGCACAGACACTGATGTGAAGCAAAGACACTGATGTGAAGCAGAGACACTGATGTGAAGCAAAGACACTGATGTGATGCACAGACACTGATGTGAAGCAAAGACACTGATGTGATGCACAGACACTGATGTGAAGCAAAGACACTGATGTGAAGTACAGACACTGACGTGAAGCAGAGACACTGATGTGAAGCACAGACACTGATGTGAAGCACAGACACTGATATTAAGAACAGACACTGATGTGAAGCACAAACACTGATGTGAAGCACAAACACTGATGTGAAGCACAGACACTGATGTGAAGCACAGAAACTGATGTGAAGCAAAGACACTGATGTGATGCACAGACACTGATGTGAAGCAAAGACACTGATGTGAAGCACAGACACTGATGTGAAGCAAAGACACTGATGTGAAGCACAGACACTGATGTGAAGCACAGAAACTGATGTGAAGCAAAGACACTGATGTGATGCACAGACACTGATGTGAAGCACAGAAACTGATGTGAAGCACTGACACTGATGTTAATCAAAGACACTGATGTGATGCACAGACACTGATGTGAAGCACAGACACTGATGTGAAGCACAGACACTGATGTGAAGCAAAGACACTGATGTGAAGCAGAGACACTGATGTGAAGCACAGACACTGATGTGAAGCAGAGACACTGATGTGAAGCAAAGACACTGATGTGAAGCAAAGACACTGATGTGAAGCACAGACACTGATGTTAAGCAAAGACACTGATGTGATGCACAGACACTGATGTGAAGCAAAGACACTGATGTGAAGCAGAGACACTGATGTGAAGCAAAGACACTGATGTGAAGCAAAGACACTGATGTGAAGCACAGACACTGATGTGAAGCACAGACACTGATGTGAAGCACAGACACTGATGTGAAGCACAGACCCTGATGTGAAGCACAGACACTGATGTGAAGCACATACCCTGATGTGAAGCACAGACACTGATGTGAAGCACAGACACTGATGTTAAGCAAAGACACTGATGTGAAGCACAGACACTGATGTGAAGCAAAGACACTGATGTGAAGCACAAACACTGATGTGAAGCAAAGACACTGATGTTAAGCAAAGACACTGATGTGAAGCACAGACACTGATGTGAAGCACAGACACTGATGTGAAGCACAGACACTGATGTGAAGCACAGACACTGATGTGATGCACAGACACTGATGTGAAGCACAGAAACTGATGTGAAGCACAGACACTGATGTAAAGCACAGACACTGATGTGAAGCACAGACACTGATGTGAAGCACAGACACTGATGTGAAGCAAAGACACTGATGTGAAGCACAGAAACTGATGTGAAGCACAGACACTGATGTTAAGCACAGACACTGATGTGAAGCACAGACACTGATGTGAAGCACAGACACTGATGTGAAGCACAGACACGTTGTGATGCACAGACACTGATGTGAAGCACAGACACTGATGTGAAGCACAGACACTGATGTGAATCTCAGACACTATTGTGAAGCACAGACACTGATGTGAAGCACAGACACTGATGTGAAGCACAGACACTGATGTGAAGCACAGACACGTTGTGATGCACAGACACTGATGTGAAGCACAGACCCTGATGTGAAGCACAGACACTGATGTGAAGCACAGACCCTGATGTGAAGCACAGACACTGATGTGAAGCACAGACACTGATGTGATGCACAGACACTGATGTGAAGCTCAGACACTGATGTGAAGCACAGACACTGATGTGAATCTCAGACACTGATGTGAAGCTCAAACACTGATGTGAAGCACAGACACTGATGTGAAGCACAGACACTTTGTGATGCACAGACACTGATGTGAAGCACAGACACTGATGTGAAGCACAGACCCTGATGTGAAGCACAGACACTGATGTGAATCACAGACACTGATGTGAAGCACAGACACTGATGTGAAGCAGAGACACTGATGTGAAGCACAGACACTGATGTGAAGCAGAGACACTGATGTGATGCACAGACACTGATGTGAAGCACAGACACTGATGTGAAGCACAGACCCTGATATGAAGCACAGACACTGATGTGAAGCACAGACACTGATGTGAAGCAAAGACACTGATGTGAAGCAGAGACACCGATGTGAAGCACAGACACTGATATGAAGCAAAGACACTGATGTGAAGCAAAGACACTGATGTGAAGCACAGACACTGATGTGAAGCAAAGACACTGATGTGAAGCAGAGACACTGATGTGAAGCAAAGACACTGATGTGAAGCAAAGACACTGATGTGAAGCACAGACACTGATGTGAAGCAAAGACACTGATGTGAAGCACAGACACTGATGTGAAGCACAGACACTGATGTGAAGCACAGACCCTGATGTGAAGCACAGACACTGATGTGAAGCACATACCCTGATGTGAAGCACAGACACTGATGTGAAGCACAGACACTGATGTTAAGCAAAGACACTGATGTGATGCACAGACACTGATGTTAAGCACAGACACTGATGTGAAGCACAGACACTGATATGAAGCACAGACACTGATGTGAAGCACAGACACTGATGTGAAGCACAGAAACTGATGTGAAGCACAGACACTGATGTTAAGCACAGACACTGATGTGAAGCACAGACACTGATGTGAAGCACAGACACTGATGTGAAGCAAAGACACTGATGTGAAGCACAGAAACTGATGTGAAGCACAGACACTGATGTTAAGCACAGACACTGATGTGAAGCACAGACACTGATGTGAAGCACAGACACTGATGTGAAGCACAGACACGTTGTGATGCACAGACACTGATGTGAAGCACAGACACTGATGTGAAGCACAGACACTGATGTGAATCTCAGACACTGATGTGAAGCACAGACACTGATGTGAAGCACAGACACTGATGTGAAGCACAGACACTGATGTGAAGCACAGACAAGTTGTGATGCACAGACACTGATGTGAAGCACAGACCCTGATGTGAAGCACAGACACTGATGTGAAGCACAGACCCTGATGTGAAGCACAGACACTGATGTGAAGCACAGACACTGATGTGATGCACAGACACTGATGTGAAGCTCAGACACTGATGTGAAGCACAGACACTGATGTGAATCTCAGACACTGATGTGAAGCTCAGACACTGATGTGAAGCACAGACACTGATGTGAAGCACAGACAATTTGTGATGCACATACACTGATGTGAAGAACAGACACTGATGTGAAGCACAGACCCTGATGTGAAGCACAGACACTGATGTGAATCACAGACACTGATGTGAAGCACAGACACTGATGTGAAGCAGAGACACTGATGTGAAGCACAGACACTGATGTGAAGCACAGACACTGATGTTAAGCAAAGACACTGATGTGATGCACAGACACTGATGTGAAGCAAAGACACTGATGTAAAGCACAGACACTGATGTGAAGCACAGAAACTGATGTGATGCACAGACACTGATGTGAAGCACAGAAACTGATGTGAAGCATAGATACTGATGTTAAGTACAGACACTGATGTGAAGCACAGACACTGATGTTAAGCACAGACACTGACGTGAAACAGAGACGCTGAGGTGAAGCACAGATTCTGTGAAGCACAGACACTTTGTGATGCACAGACACTGATGTGAAGCACAGACACTGATGTGAAGCACAGACACTTTGTGATGCACAGACACTAATGTGAAGCGCAGACACTGATGTGAAGCACAGATACTAATGTGAATCTCAGACACTGATGTGAAGCACAGATACTGATGTGAAGCACAGACACTGATGTGAAGCACAGACACTGATGTGAAGCACAGAAACTGATGTGATGCACAGACACTGATGTGAAGCACAGAAACTGATGTGAAGCACAGATACTGATGTTAAGTACAGACACTGATGTGAAGCAAAGACACTGATGTTAAGCACAGACACTGACGTGAAACAGAGACGCTGAGGTGAAGCACAGATTCTGTGAAGCACAGACACTTTGTGATGCACAGACACTGATGTGAAGCACAGACACTGATGTGAAGCACAGACACTTTGTGATGCACAGACACTAATGTGAAGCGCAGACACTGATGTGAAGCACAGATACTAATGTGAATCTCAGACACTGATGTGAAGCACAGATACTGATGTGAAGCACAGACACTGATGTGAAGCACAGACACTGATGTGAAGCAAAGACACTGATGTGAAGCACAGACACTGACGTGAAGCACAGACACTGATGTGAAGCATAGACACTGATGTGAAGAACAGACACTGATATTAAGAACAGACACTGATGTGAAGCACAAACACTGATGTGAAGCACAAACACTGATGTGAAGCACAGAAACTGATGTGAAGCAAAGACACTGATGTGAAACACAGAAACTGATGTGAAGCAAAGACACTGATGTGATGCACAGACACTGATGTGAAGCAAAGACACTGATGTGAAGCACAGAAACTGATGTGAAGCAAAGACACTGATGTGATGCACAGACACTGATGTGAAGCACAGACACATTGTGATGCACAGACACTGATGTGAAGCACAGACACTGATGTGAAGCACAGACCCTGATGTGAAGCACAGACACTGATGTGAAGCACAGACACTGATGTGATGCACAGACACTGATGTGAAGCTCAGACACTGATGTGAAGCACAGACACTGATGTGAATCTCAGACACTGATGTGAAGCTCAGACACTGATGTGAAGCACAGACACTGATGTGAAGCACAGACACTTTGTGATGCACAGACACTGATGTGAAGCACAGACACTGATGTGAAGCACAGACCCTGATGTGAAGCACAGACACTGATGTGAATCACAGACACTGATGTGAAGCACAGACACTGATGTGAATTACAGACACTGATGTGAAGAACAGACACTGATGTGAAGCACAGACACTGATGTGAAGCGCAGACCCTGATGTGAAGCACAGACACTGATGTGAATCACAGACAATGATGTGAAGCACAGACACTGATGTGAACCACAGACACTGATGTGAAGCACAGACACTTTGTGATGCACAGACACTGATGTGAAGCACAAACACTGATGTGGTGCACAGAAACTGATGTGAAGCACAGACACTGATGTAAAGCACAGACACTGATGTGAAGCACAGACACTGATGTGAAGCACAGACACTGATGTGAAGCAAAGACACTGATATGAAGCACAGAAACTGATGTGAAGCACAGACACTGATGTTAAGCACAGACACTGATGTGAAGCACAGACACTGATGTGAAGCACAGACACTGATGTGAAGCACAGACACGTTGTGATGCACAGACACTGATGTGAAGCACAGACACTGATGTGAAGCACAGACACTGATGTGAATCTCAGACACTATTGTGAAGCACAGACACTGATGTGAAGCACAGACACTGATGTGAAGCACAGACACTGATGTGAAGCACAGACACGTTGTGATGCACAGACACTGATGTGAAGCACAGACCCTGATGTGAAGCACAGACACTGATGTGAAGCACAGACCCTGATGTGAAGCACAGACACTGATGTGAAGCACAGACACTGATGTGATGCACAGACACTGATGTGAAGCTCAGACACTGATGTGAAGCACAGACACTGATGTGAATCTCAGACACTGATGTGAAGCTCAAACACTGATGTGAAGCACAGACACTGATGTGAAGCACAGACACTTTGTGATGCACAGACACTGATGTGAAGCACAGACACTGATGTGAAGCACAGACCCTGATGTGAAGCACAGACACTGATGTGAATCACAGACACTGATGTGAAGCACAGACACTGATGTGAAGCAGAGACACTGATGTGAAGCACAGACACTGATGTGAAGCAGAGACACTGATGTGATACACAGACACTGATGTGAAGCACAGACACTCATGTGAAGCACAGACCCTGATATGAAGCACAGACACTGATGTGAAGCACAGACACTGATGTGAAGCAAAGACACTGATGTGAAGCAGAGACACCGATGTGAAGCACAGACACTGATATGAAGCAAAGACACTGATGTGAAGCAAAGACACTGATGTGAAGCACAGACACTGATGTGAAGCAAAGACACTGATGTGAAGCAGAGACACTGATGTGAAGCAAAGACACTGATGTGAAGCAAAGACACTGATGTGAAGCACAGACACTGATGTGAAGCAAAGACACTGATGTGAAGCACAGACACTGATGTGAAGCACAGACACTGATGTGAAGCACAGACCCTGATGTGAAGCACAGACACTGATGTGAAGCACATACCCTGATGTGAAGCACAGACACTGATGTGAAGCACAGACACTGATGTTAAGCAAAGACACTGATGTGATGCACAGACACTGATGTTAAGCACAGACACTGATGTGAAGCACAGACACTGATGTGAAGCACAGACACTGATGTGAAGCACAGACACTGATGTGAAGCACAGAAACTGATGTGAAGCACAGACACTGATGTTAAGCACAGACACTGATGTGAAGCACAGACACTGATGTGAAGCACAGACACTGATGTGAAGCAAAGACACTGATGTGAAGCACAGAAACTGATGTGAAGCACAGACACTGATGTTAAGCACAGACACTGATGTGAAGCACAGACACTGATGTGAAGCACAGACACTGATGTGAAGCACAGACACGTTGTGATGCACAGACACTGATGTGAAGCACAGACACTGATGTGAAGCACAGACACTGATGTGAATCTCAGACACTGATGTGAAGCACAGACACTGATGTGAAGCACAGACACTGATGTGAAGCACAGACACTGATGTGAAGCACAGACACGTTGTGATGCACAGACACTGATGTGAAGCACAGACCCTGATGTGAAGCACAGACACTGATGTGAAGCACAGACCCTGATGTGAAGCACAGACACTGATGTGAAGCACAGACACTGATGTGATGCACAGACACTGATGTGAAGCTCAGACACTGATGTGAAGCACAGACACTGATGTGAATCTCAGACACTGATGTGAAGCTCAGACACTGATGTGAAGCACAGACACTGATGTGAAGCACAGACAATTTGTGATGCACATACACTGATGTGAAGAACAGACACTGATGTGAAGCACAGACCCTGATGTGAAGCACAGACACTGATGTGAATCACAGACACTGATGTGAAGCACAGACACTGATGTGAAGCAGAGACACTGATGTGAAGCACAGACACTGATGTGAAGCACAGACACTGATGTTAAGCAAAGACACTGATGTGATGCACAGACACTGATGTGAAGCAAAGACACTGATGTAAAGCACAGACACTGATGTGAAGCACAGAAACTGATGTGATGCACAGACACTGATGTGAAGCACAGAAACTGATGTGAAGCACAGATACTGATGTTAAGTACAGACACTGATGTGAAGCACAGACACTGATGTTAAGCACAGACACTGACGTGAAACAGAGACGCTGAGGTGAAGCACAGATTCTGTGAAGCACAGACACTTTGTGATGCACAGACACTGATGTGAAGCACAGACACTGATGTGAAGCACAGACACTTTGTGATGCACAGACACTAATGTGAAGCGCAGACACTGATGTGAAGCACAGATACTAATGTGAATCTCAGACACTGATGTGAAGCACAGATACTGATGTGAAGCACAGACACTGATGTGAAGCACAGACACTGATGTGAAGCACAGAAACTGATGTGATGCACAGACACTGATGTAAAGCACAGAAACTGATGTGAAGCACAGATACTGATGTTAAGTACAGACACTGATGTGAAGCACAGACACTGATGTTAAGCACAGACACTGACGTGAAACAGAGACGCTGAGGTGAAGCACAGATTCTGTGAAGCACAGACACTTTGTGATGCACAGACACTGATGTGAAGCACAGACACTGATGTGAAGCACAGACACTTTGTGATGCACAGATACTAATGTGAAGCGCAGACACTGATGTGAAGCACAGATACTAATGTGAATCTCAGACACTGATGTGAAGCACAGATACTGATGTGAAGCACACACACTGATGTGAAGCACAGACACTGATGTGAAGCAAAGACACTGATGTGAAGCACAGACACTGACGTGAAGCACAGACACTGATGTGAAGCACAGACACTGATGTGAAGAACAGACACTGATATTAAGAACAGACACTGATGTGAAGCACAAACACTGATGTGAAGCACAAACACTGATGTGAAGCAAAGACACTGATGTGATGCACAGACACTGATGTGAAGCAAAGACACTGATGTGAAGCACAGAAACTGATGTGAAGCAAAGACACTGATGTGATGCACAGACACTGATGTGAAGCACAGACACGTTGTGATGCACAGACACTGATGTGAAGCACAGACACTGATGTGAAGCACAGACCCTGATGTGAAGCACAGACACTGATGTGAAGCACAGACACTGATGTGATGCACAGACACTGATGTGAAGCTCAGACACTGATGTGAAGCACAGACACTGATGTGAATCTCAGACACTGATGTGAAGCTCAGACACTGATGTGAAGCACAGACACTGATGTGAAGCACAGACACTTTGTGATGCACAGACACTGATGTGAAGCACAGACACTGATGTGAAGCACAGACCCTGATGTGAAGCACAGACACTGATGTGAATCACAGACACTGATGTGAAGCACAGACACTGATGTGAATTACAGACACTGATGTGAAGAACAGACACTGATGTGAAGCACAGACACTGATGTGAAGCGCAGACCCTGATGTGAAGCACAGACACTGATGTGAATCACAGACAATGATGTGAAGCACAGACACTGATGTGAACCACAGACACTGATGTGAAGCTCAGACACTGATGTGAAGCACAGACACTGATGTGAATCTCAGACACTGATGTGAAGCTCAGACACTGATGTGAAGCACAGACACTGATGTGAAGCACAGACAATTTGTGATGCACATACACTGATGTGAAGAACAGACACTGATGTGAAGCACAGACCCTGATGTGAAGCACAGACACTGATGTGAATCACAGACACTGATGTGAAGCACAGACACTGATGTGAAGCAGAGACACTGATGTGAAGCACAGACACTGATGTGAAGCACAGACACTGATGTTAAGCAAAGACACTGATGTGATGCACAGACACTGATGTGAAGCAAAGACACTGATGTAAAGCACAGACACTGATGTGAAGCACAGAAACTGATGTGATGCACAGACACTGATGTGAAGCACAGAAACTGATGTGAAGCACAGATACTGATGTTAAGTACAGACACTGATGTGAAGCACAGACACTGATGTTAAGCACAGACACTGACGTGAAACAGAGACGCTGAGGTGAAGCACAGATTCTGTGAAGCACAGACACTTTGTGATGCACAGACACTGATGTGAAGCACAGACACTGATGTGAAGCACAGACACTTTGTGATGCACAGACACTAATGTGAAGCGCAGACACTGATGTGAAGCACAGATACTAATGTGAATCTCAGACACTGATGTGAAGCACAGATACTGATGTGAAGCACAGACACTGATGTGAAGCACAGACACTGATGTGAAGCACAGAAACTGATGTGATGCACAGACACTGATGTAAAGCACAGAAACTGATGTGAAGCACAGATACTGATGTTAAGTACAGACACTGATGTGAAGCACAGACACTGATGTTAAGCACAGACACTGACGTGAAACAGAGACGCTGAGGTGAAGCACAGATTCTGTGAAGCACAGACACTTTGTGATGCACAGACACTGATGTGAAGCACAGACACTGATGTGAAGCACAGACACTTTGTGATGCACAGACACTAATGTGAAGCGCAGACACTGATGTGAAGCACAGATACTAATGTGAATCTCAGACACTGATGTGAAGCACAGATACTGATGTGAAGCACAGACACTGATGTGAAGCACAGACACTGATGTGAAGCAAAGACACTGATGTGAAGCACAGACACTGACGTGAAGCACAGACACTGATGTGAAGCACAGACACTGATGTGAAGAACAGACACTGATATTAAGAACAGACACTGATGTGAAGCACAAACACTGATGTGAAGCACAAACACTGATGTGAAGCACAGAAACTGATGTGAAGCAAAGACACTAATGTGAAGCACAGAAACTGATGTGAAGCAAAGACACTGATGTGATGCACAGACACTGATGTGAAGCAAAGACACTGATGTGAAGCACAGAAACTGATGTGAAGCAAAGACACTGATGTGATGCACAGACACTGATGTGAAGCACAGACACGTTGTGATGCACAGACACTGATGTGAAGCACAGACACTGATGTGAAGCACAGACCCTGATGTGAAGCACAGACACTGATGTGAAGCACAGACACTGATGTGATGCACAGACACTGATGTGAAGCTCAGACACTGATGTGAAGCACAGACACTGATGTGAATCTCAGACACTGATGTGAAGCTCAGACACTGATGTGAAGCACAGACACTGATGTGAAGCACAGACACTTTGTGATGCACAGACACTGATGTGAAGCACAGACACTGATGTGAAGCACAGACCCTGATGTGAAGCACAGACACTGATGTGAATCACAGACACTGATGTGAAGTACAGACACTGATGTGAATTACAGACACTGATGTGAAGAACAGACACTGATGTGAAGCACAGACACTGATGTGAAGCGCAGACCCTGATGTGAAGCACAGACACTGATGTGAATCACAGACAATGATGTGAAGCACAGACACTGATGTGAACCACAGACACTGATGTGAAGCACAGACACTTTGTGATGCACAGACACTGATGTGAAGCACAAACACTGATGTGGTGCACAGAAACTGATGTGAAGCACAGACACTGATGTGAAGCACAGAAACTGATGTGAAGCACAGACACTGATGTTAAGCAAAGACACTGATGTGATGCACAGACACTGATGTGAAGCAAAGACACTGATGTAAAGCACAGACACTGATGTGAAGCACAGAAACTGATGTGATGCACAGACACTGATGTGAAGCACAGAAACTGATGTGAAGCACAGATACTGATGTTAAGTACAGACACTGATGTGAAGCACAGACACTGATGTTAAGCACAGACACTGACGTGAAACAGAGACGCTGAGGTGAAGCACAGATTCTGTGAAGCACAGACACTTTGTGATGCACAGACACTGATGTGAAGCACAGACACTGATGTGAAGCACAGACACTTTGTGATGCACAGACACTAATGTGAAGCGCAGACACTGATGTGAAGCACAGATACTAATGTGAATCTCAGACACTGATGTGAAGCACAGATACTGATGTGAAGCACAGACACTGATGTGAAGCACAGACACTGATGTGAAGCAAAGACACTGATGTGAAGCACAGACACTGACGTGAAGCACAGACACTGATGTGAAGCACAGACACTGATGTGAAGAACAGACACTGATGTGAAGCACAGATACTGATGTGAAGCACAGACACTGATGTGAAGCACAGACACTGATGTGAAGCAAAGACACTGATGTGAAGCACAAACACTGATGTGAAGCACAAACACTGATGTGAAGCACAGACACTGATGTGAAGCACAGAAACTGATGTGAAGCAAAGACACTGATGTGATGCACAGACACTGATGTGAAGCAAAGACACTGATGTGAAGCACAGAAACTGATGTGAAGCAAAGACACTGATGTGATGCACAGACACTGATGTGAAGCACAGACACGTTGTGATGCACAGACATTGATGTGAAGCACAGACGCTGATGTGAAGCACAGACCCTGATGTGAAGCACAGACACTGATGTGAAGCACAGACACTGATGTGATGCACAGACACTGATGTGAAGCTCAGACACTGATGTGAAGCACAGACACTGATGTGAATCTCAGACACTGATGTGAAGCTCAGACACTGATGTGAAGCACAGACACTGATGTGAAGCACAGACACTTTGTGATGCACAGACACTGATGTGAAGCACAGACACTGATGTGAAGCACAGACCCTGATGTGAAGCACAGACACTGATGTGAATCACAGACACTGATGTGAAGCACAGACACTGATGTGAATTACAGACACTGATGTGAAGAACAGACACTGATGTGAAGCACAGACACTGATGTGAAGCGCAGACCCTGATGTGAAGCACAGACACTGATGTGAATCACAGACAATGATGTGAAGCACAGACACTGATGTGAAGCACAGACACTGATGTGAAGCACAGACACTTTGTGATGCACAGACACTGATGTGAAGCACAAACACTGATGTGGTGCACAGAAACTGATGTGAAGCACAGACACTGATGTGAAGCACAGAAACTGATGTGAAGCACAGACACTGATGTTAAGCAAAGACACTGATGTGATGCACAGACACTGATGTGAAGCAAAGACACTGATGTAAAGCACAGACACTGATGTGAAGCACAGAAACTGATGTGATGCACAGACACTGATGTGAAGCACAGAAACTGATGTGAAGCACAGATACTGATGTTAAGTACAGACACTGATGTGAAGCACAGACACTGATGTTAAGCACAGACACTGACGTGAAACAGAGACGCTGAGGTGAAGCACAGATTCTGTGAAGCACAGACACTTTGTGATGCACAGACACTGATGTGAAGCACAGACACTGATGTGAAGCACAGACACTTTGTGATGCACAGACACTAATGTGAAGCGCAGACACTGATGTGAAGCACAGATACTAATGTGAATCTCAGACACTGATGTGAAGCACAGATACTGATGTGAAGCACAGACACTGATGTGAAGCACAGACACTGATGTGAAGCACAGACACTGATGTGAAGCACAGACCCTGATGTGAAGCACAGACACTGATGTGAAGCACAGACCCTGATGTGAAGCACAGACCCTGATGTGAAGCACAGACACTGATGTGATGCACAGACACTGATGTGATGCACAGACACTGATGTGAAGCAAAGACACTGATGTGAAGCACAGAAACTGATGTGAAGCAAAGACACTGATGTGATGCACAGACACTGATGTGAAGCACAGACACGTTGTGAAGCACAGACACTGATGTGAAGCACAGACACTGATGTGAACCACAGACACTGACGTGAAACAGAGACGCTGAGGTGAAGCACAGATTCTGTGAAGCACAGACACTTTGTGATGCACAGACACTGATGTGAAGCGCAGACACTGATGTGAAGCACAGACACTGATGTGAAGCGCAGACACTTTGTGATGCACAGACACTGACGTGAAGCGCAGACACTGATATTAAGCAAAGACACTGATGTGAAGCACAGACACTGATGTTAAGCACAGACACTGAAGTGAAACAGAGACGCTGAGGTGAAGCACAAATTCTGTGAAGCACAGACACTTTGTGATGCACAGACACTGATGTGAAGCACAGACACTTTGTGATGCACAGACACTGATGTGAGACCCAGGCCTTGAGGTGAAGCATAGACACTGATGTGAAGCACAGATTCCGTGAAGCACAGACACTTTGTGATGCACAGACACTGACGTGAATCGCAGACACTGATATTAAGAACAGACACTGATGTGAAGCACAAACACTGATGTGAAGCACAGACACTGATGTGAAGCACAGACACTGATGTGAAGCACAGACACTGATGTGAAGCAAAGACACTGATGTGAAGCAGAGACACTGATGTGAAGCACAGACACTGATGTGAAGCACAGACACTGATGTGAAGCACAGAAACTGATGTGAAGCACAGACACTGATGTTAAGCAAAGACACTGATGTGAAGCACAGACACTGATGTGAAGCAAAGACACTGATGTGAAGCACAGACACTGACGTGAAGCGCAGACACTGATATTAAGAACAGACACTGATGTGAAGCACAAACACTGATGTGAAGCACAGACACTGATGTGAAGCACAGACACTGATGTGATGCACAGACACTGATGTGAAGCAAAGACACTGATGTGAAGCAGAGACACTGATGTGAAGCAAAGACACTGATGTGATGCACAGACACTGATGTGAAGCAAAGACACTGATGTGAAGCACAGACACTGACGTGAAGCACAGACACTGATGTGAAGCACAGACACTGATGTGAAGAACAGACACTGATATTAAGAACAGACACTGATGTGAAGCACAAACACTGATGTGAAGCACAAACACTGATGTGAAGCACAGACACTGATGTGAAGCACAGAAACTGATGTGAAGCAAAGACACTGATGTGATGCACAGACACTGATGTGAAGCAAAGACACTGATGTGAAGCACAGAAACTGATGTGAAGCAAAGACACTGATGTGAAGCACAGACACTGATGTGAAGCACAGAAACTGATGTGAAGCAAAGACACTGATGTGATGCACAGACACTGATGTGAAGCACAGAAACTGATGTGAAGCAAAGACACTGATGTGATGCACAGAAACTGATGTGAAGCACAGACACTGATGTTAATCAAAGACACTGATGTGATGCACAGACACTGATGTGAAGCACAGACACTGATGTGAAGCACAGACACTGATGTGAAGCAAAGACACTGATGTGAAGCAGAGACACTGATGTGAAGCACAGACACTGATGTGAAGCAAAGACACTGATGTGAAGCAAAGACACTGATGTGAAGCACAGACACTGATGTTAAGCAAAGACACTGATGTGATGCACAGACACTGATGTGAAGCAAAGACACTGATGTGAAGCAGAGACACTGATGTGAAGCAAAGACACTGATGTGAAGCAAAGACACTGATGTGAAGCACAGACACTGATGTGAAGCACAGACACTGATGTGAAGCACAGACACTGATGTGAAGCACAGACCCTGATGTGAAGCACAGACACTGATGTGAAGCACATACCCTGATGTGAAGCACAGACACTGATGTGAAGCACAGACACTGATGTTAAGCAAAGACACTGATGTGAAGCACAGACACTGATGTGAAGCAAAGACACTGATGTGAAGCACAAACACTGATGTGAAGCAAAGACACTGATGTTAAGCAAAGACACTGATGTGAAGCACAGACACTGATGTGAAGCACAGACACTGATGTGAAGCACAGACACTGATGTGAAGCACAGACACTGATGTGATGCACAGACACTGATGTGAAGCACAGAAACTGATGTGAAGCACAGACACTGATGTTAAGCACAGACACTGATGTGAAGCACAGACACTGATGTGAAGCACAGACACTGATGTTAAGCACAGACACTGATGTGAAGCACAGACACTGATGTGAAGCACAGACACTGATGTTAAGCACAGACACTGATGTGAAGCACAGACACTGATGTGAAGCACAGACACTGATGTGAAGCACAGACACGTTGTGATGCACAGACACTGATGTGAAGCACAGACACTGATGTGAAGCACAGACACTGATGTGAATCTCAGACACTGATGTGAAGCACAGACACTGATGTGAAGCACAGACACTGATGTGAAGCACAGACACTGATGTGAAGCACAGACACGTTGTGATGCACAGACACTGATGTGAAGCACAGACCCTGATGTGAAGCACAGACACTGATGTGAAGCACAGACCCTGATGTGAAGCACAGACACTGATGTGAAGCACAGACACTGATGTGATGCACAGACACTGATGTGAAGCTCAGACACTGATGTGAAGCACAGACACTGATGTGAATCTCAGACACTGATGTGAAGCTCAGACACTGATGTGAAGCACAGACACTGATGTGAAGCACAGACACTTTGTGATGCACAGACACTGATGTGAAGCACAGACACTGATGTGAAGCACAGACCCTGATGTGAAGCACAGACACTGATGTGAATCACAGACACTGATGTGAAGCACAGACACTGATGTGAAGCAGAGACACTGATGTGAAGCACAGACACTGATGTGAAGCAGAGACACTGATGTGATGCACAGACACTGATGTGAAGCACAGACACTCATGTGAAGCACAGACCCTGATATGAAGCACAGACACTGATGTGAAGCACAGACACTGATGTGAAGCAAAGACACTGATGTGAAGCAGAGACACTGATGTGAAGCACAGACACTGATATGAAGCAAAGACACTGATGTGAAGCAAAGACACTGATGTGAAGCACAGACACTGATGTGAAGCAAAGACACTGATGTGAAGCAGAGACACTGATGTGAAGCAAAGACACTGATGTGAAGCAAAGACACTGATGTGAAGCACAGACACTGATGTGAAGCAAAGACACTGATGTGAAGCACAGACACTCATGTGAAGCACAGACACTGATGTGAAGCACAGACCCTGATGTGAAGCACAGACACTGATGTGAAGCACATACCCTGATGTGAAGCACAGACACTGATGTGAAGCACAGACACTGATGTTAAGCAAAGACACTGATGTGATGCACAGACACTGATGTTAAGCACAGACACTGATGTGAAGCACAGACACTGATGTGAAGCACAGACACTGATGTGAAGCACAGACACTGATGTGAAGCACAGAAACTGATGTGAAGCACAGACACTGATGTTAAGCACAGACACTGATGTGAAGCACAGACACTGATGTGAAGCACAGACACTGATGTGAAGCAAAGACACTGATGTGAAGCACAGAAACTGATGTGAAGCACAGACACTGATGTTAAGCACAGACACTGATGTGAAGCACAGACACTGATGTGAAGCACAGACACTGATGTGAAGCACAGACACGTTGTGATGCACAGACACTGATGTGAAGCACAGACACTGATGTGAAGCACAGACACTGATGTGAATCTCAGACACTGATGTGAAGCACAGACACTGATGTGAAGCACAGACACTGATGTGAAGCACAGACACTGATGTGAAGCACAGACACGTTGTGATGCACAGACACTGATGTGAAGCACAGACCCTGATGTGAAGCACAGACACTGATGTGAAGCACAGACCCTGATGTGAAGCACAGACACTGATGTGAAGCACAGACACTGATGTGATGCACAGACACTGATGTGAAGCTCAGACACCGATGTGAAGCACAGACACTGATGTGAATCTCAGACACTGATGTGAAGCTCAGACACTGATGTGAAGCACAGACACTGATGTGAAGCACAGACAATTTGTGATGCACATACACTGATGTGAAGAACAGACACTGATGTGAAGCACAGACCCTGATGCGAAGCACAGACACTGATGTGAATCACAGACACTGATGTGAAGCACAGACACTGATGTGAAGCAGAGACACTGATGTGAAGCACAGACACTGATGTGAAGCAGAGACACTGATGTGATGCACAGACACTGATGTGAAGCACAGACACTGATGAGAAGCACAGACCCTGATATGAAGCACAAACACTGATGTGAATCACAGACACTGAAGTGAATCTCAGACACTGATGTGAAGCACAGACACTGATGTGAAGCACAGACACTGATGTGAAGCTCAGAAACTGATGTGAAGCACAGACACGTTGTGATGCACAGACACTGATGTGAAGCACAGACCCTGATGTGAATCTCAGACACTGATGTGAAGCACAGACACTGATGTGAATCTCAGACACTGATGTGAAGCACAGACACTGATGTGAAGCACAGACACTGATGTGAAGCACAGACACTGATGTGAAGCACAGACACTGATGTGAAGCACAGACACGTTGTGATGCACAGACACTGATGTGAAGCACAGACACTGATGTGAAGCACAGACCCTGATGTGAAGCACAGACACTGATGTGAAGCACAGACACTGATGTGATGCACAGACACTGATGTGAAGCTCAGACACTGATGTGAAGCACAGACACTGATGTGAATCTCAGACACTGATGTGAAGCTCAGACACTGATGTGAAGCACAGACACTGATGTGAAGCACAGACACTTTGTGATGCACAGACACTGATGTGAAGCACAGACACTGATGTGAAGCACAGACCCTGATGTGAAGCACAGACACTGATGTGAATCACAGACACTGATGTGAAGCACAGACACTGATGTGAATTACAGACACTGATGTGAAGAACAGACACTGATGTGTAGCACAGACACTGATGTGAAGCGCAGACCCTGATGTGAAGCACAGACACTGATGTGAATCACAGACAATGATGTGAAGCACAGACACTGATGTGAAGCACAGACACTGATGTGAAGCACAGACACTTTGTGATGCACAGACACTGATGTGAAGCACAGACACTGATGTGAAGCACAAACACTGATGTGGTGCACAGAAACTGATGTGAAGCACAGACACTGATGTGAAGCACAGAAACTGATGTGAAGCACAGACACTGATGTTAAGCAAAGACACTGATGTGATGCACAGACACTGATGTGAAGCAAAGACACTGATGTAAAGCACAGACACTGATGTGAAGCACAGAAACTGATGTGATGCACAGACACTGATGTGAAGCACAGAAACTGATGTGAAGCACAGATACTGATGTTAAGTACAGACACTGATGTGAAGCACAGACACTGATGTTAAGCACAGACACTGACGTGAAACAGAGACGCTGAGGTGAAGCACAGATTCTGTGAAGCACAGACACTTTGTGATGCACAGACACTGATGTGAAGCACAGACACTGATGTGAAGCACAGACACTTTGTGATGCACAGACACTAATGTGAAGCGCAGACACTGATGTGAAGCACAGATACTAATGTGAATCTCAGACACTGATGTGAAGCACAGATACTGATGTGAAGCACAGACACTGATGTGAAGCACAGACACTGATGTGAAGCACAGACACTGACGTGAAGCACAGACACTGATGTGAAGCACAGACACGTTGTGATGCACAGACACTGATGTGAAGCACAGACCCTGATGTGAAGCACAGACACTGATGTGAAGCACAGACCCTGATGTGAAGCACAGACACTGATGTGAAGCACAGACACTGATGTGATGCACAGACACTGATGTGAAGCTCAGACACTGATGTGAAGCACAGACACTGATGTGAATCTCAGACACTGATGTGAAGCTCAGACACTGATGTGAAGCACAGACACTGATGTGAAGCACAGACAATTTGTGATGCACATACACTGATGTGAAGAACAGACACTGATGTGAAGCACAGACCCTGATGTGAAGCACAGACACTGATGTGAATCACAGACACTGATGTGAAGCACAGACACTGATGTGAAGCAGAGACACTGATGTGAAGCACAGACACTGATGTGAAGCACAGACACTGATGTTAAGCAAAGACACTGATGTGATGCACAGACACTGATGTGAAGCAAAGACACTGATGTAAAGCACAGACACTGATGTGAAGCACAGAAACTGATGTGATGCACAGACACTAATGTGAAGCACAGAAACTGATGTGAAGCACAGATACTGATGTTAAGTACAGACACTGATGTGAAGCACAGACACTGATGTTAAGCACAGACACTGACGTGAAACAGAGACGCTGAGGTGAAGCACAGATTCTGTGAAGCACAGACACTTTGTGATGCACAGACACTAATGTGAAGCGCAGACACTGATGTGAAGCACAGATACTAATGTGAATCTCAGACACTGATGTGAAGCACAGATACTGATGTGAAGCACAGACACTGATGTGAAGCACAGACACTGATGTGAAGCACAGAAACTGATGTGATGCACAGACACTGATGTGAAGCACAGAAACTGATGTGAAGCACAGATACTGATGTTAAGTACAGACACTGATGTGAAGCACAGACACTGATGTTAAGCACAGACACTGACGTGAAACAGAGACGCTGAGGTGAAGCACAGATTCTGTGAAGCACAGACACTTTGTGATGCACAGACACTGATGTGAAGCACAGACACTGATGTGAAGCACAGACACTTTGTGATGCACAGACACTAATGTGAAGCGCAGACACTGATGTGAAGCACAGATACTAATGTGAATCTCAGACACTGATGTGAAGCACAGATACTGATGTGAAGCACAGACACTGATGTGAAGCACAGACACTGATGTGAAGCAAAGACACTGATGTGAAGCACAGACACTGACGTGAAGCACAGACACTGATGTGAAGCACAGACACTGATGTGAAGAACAGACACTGATATTAAGAACAGACACTGATGTGAAGCACAAACACTGATGTGAAGCACAAACACTGATGTGAAGCACAGAAACTGATGTGAAGCAAAGACACTGATGTGAAGCACAGAAACTGATGTGAAGCAAAGACACTGATGTGATGCACAGACACTGATGTGAAGCAAAGACACTGATGTGAAGCACAGAAACTGATGTGAAGCAAAGACACTGATGTGATGCACAGACACTGATGTGAAGCACAGACACGTTGTGATGCACAGACACTGATGTGAAGCACAGACACTGATGTGAAGCACAGACCCTGATGTGAAGCACAGACACTGATGTGAAGCACAGACACTGATGTGATGCACAGACACTGATGTGAAGCTCAGACACTGATGTGAAGCACAGACACTGATGTGAATCTCAGACACTGATGTGAAGCTCAGACACTGATGTGAAGCACAGACACTGATGTGAAGCACAGACACTTTGTGATGCACAGACACTGATGTGAAGCACAGACACTGATGTGAAGCACAGACCCTGATGTGAAGCACAGACACTGATGTGAATCACAGACACTGATGTGAAGCACAGACACTGATGTGAATTACAGACACTGATGTGAAGAACAGACACTGATGTGAAGCACAGACACTGATGTGAAGCGCAGACCCTGATGTGAAGCACAGACACTGATGTGAATCACAGACAATGATGTGAAGCACAGACACTGATGTGAACCACAGACACTGATGTGAAGCACAGACACTTTGTGATGCACAGACACTGATGTGAAGCACAAACACTGATGTGGTGCACAGAAACTGATGTGAAGCACAGACACTGATGTGAAGCACAGAAACTGATGTGAAGCACAGACACTGATGTTAAGCAAAGACACTGATGTGATGCACAGACACTGATGTGAAGCAAAGACACTGATGTAAAGCACAGACACTGATGTGAAGCACAGAAACTGATGTGATGCACAGACACTGATGTGAAGCACAGACACTGATGTGAAGCACAGACACTTTGTGATGCACAGACACTGATGTGAAGCACAAACACTGATGTGGTGCACAGAAACTGATGTGAAGCACAGACACTGATGTGAAGCACAGAAACTGATGTGAAGCACAGACACTGATGTTAAGCAAAGACACTGATGTGATGCACAGACACTGATGTGAAGCAAAGACACTGATGTAAAGCACAGACACTGATGTGAAGCACAGAAACTGATGTGATGCACAGACACTGATGTGAAGCACAGAAACTGATGTGAAGCACAGATACTGATGTTAAGTACAGACACTGATGTGAAGCACAGACACTGATGTTAAGCACAGACACTGACGTGAAACAGAGACGCTGAGGTGAAGCACAGATTCTGTGAAGCACAGACACTTTGTGATGCACAGACACTGATGTGAAGCACAGACACTGATGTGAAGCACAGACACTTTGTGATGCACAGACACTAATGTGAAGCGCAGACACTGATGTGAAGCACAGATACTAATGTGAATCTCAGACACTGATGTGAAGCACAGATACTGATGTGAAGCACAGACACTGATGTGAAGCACAGACACTGATGTGAAGCACAGACACTGATGTGAAGCACAGACCCTGATGTGAAGCACAGACACTGATGTGAAGCACAGACCCTGATGTGAAGCACAGACCCTGATGTGAAGCACAGACACTGATGTGATGCACAGACACTGATGTGATGCACAGACACTGATGTGAAGCACAGACACTGATGTGAAGCACAGACACTGATGTGAAGCACAGACACTGATGTGAACCACAGACACTGACGTGAAACAGAGACGCTGAGGTGAAGCACAGATTCTGTGAAGCACAGACACTTTGTGATGCACAGACACTGATGTGAAGCGCAGACACTGATGTGAAGCACAGACACTGATGTGAAGCGCAGACACTTTGTGATGCACAGACACTGACGTGAAGCGCAGACACTGATATTAAGCAAAGACACTGATGTGAAGCACAGACACTGATGTTAAGCACAGACACTGAAGTGAAACAGAGACGCTGAGGTGAAGCACAAATTCTGTGAAGCACAGACACTTTGTGATGCACAGACACTGATGTGAAGCACAGACACTTTGTGATGCACAGACACTGATGTGAGACCCAGGCCTTGAGGTGAAGCATAGACACTGATGTGAAGCACAGATTCCGTGAAGCACAGACACTTTGTGATGCACAGACACTGACGTGAAGCGCAGACACTGATATTAAGAACAGACACTGATGTGAAGCACAAACACTGATGTGAAGCACAGACACTGATGTGAAGCACAGACACTGATGTGAAGCACAGACACTGATGTGAAGCAAAGACACTGATGTGAAGCAGAGACACTGATGTGAAGCACAGACACTGATGTGAAGCACAGACACTGATGTGAAGCACAGAAACTGATGTGAAGCACAGACACTGATGTTAAGCAAAGACACTGATGTGAAGCACAGACACTGATGTGAAGCAAAGACACTGATGTGAAGCACAGACACTGACGTGAAGCGCAGACACTGATATTAAGAACAGACACTGATGTGAAGCACAAACACTGATGTGAAGCACAGACACTGATGTGAAGCACAGACACTGATGTGATGCACAGACACTGATGTGAAGCAAAGACACTGATGTGAAGCAGAGACACTGATGTGAAGCAAAGACACTGATGTGATGCACAGACACTGATGTGAAGCAAAGACACTGATGTGAAGCACAGACACTGACGTGAAGCACAGACACTGATGTGAAGCACAGACACTGATGTGAAGAACAGACACTGATATTAAGAACAGACACTGATGTGAAGCACAAACACTGATGTGAAGCACAAACACTGATGTGAAGCACAGACACTGATGTGAAGCACAGAAACTGATGTGAAGCAAAGACACTGATGTGATGCACAGACACTGATGTGAAGCAAAGACACTGATGTGAAGCACAGAAACTGATGTGAAGCAAAGACACTGATGTGATGCACAGACACTGATGTGAAGCAAAGACACTGATGTGAAGCACAGACACTGATGTGAAGCAAAGACACTGATGTGAAGCACAGACACTGATGTGAAGCACAGAAACTGATGTGAAGCAAAGACACTGATGTGATGCACAGACACTGATGTGAAGCACAGAAACTGATGTGAAGCACAGACACTGATGTTAATCAAAGACACTGATGTGATGCACAGACACTGATGTGAAGCACAGACACTGATGTGAAGCACAGACACTGATGTGAAGCAAAGACACTGATGTGAAGCAGAGACACTGATGTGAAGCACAGACACTGATGTGAAGCAAAGACACTGATGTGAAGCAAAGACACTGATGTGAAGCACAGACACTGATGTTAAGCAAAGACACTGATGTGATGCACAGACACTGATGTGAAGCAAAGACACTGATGTGAAGCAGAGACACTGATGTGAAGCAAAGACACTGATGTGAAGCAAAGACACTGATGTGAAGCACAGACACTGATGTGAAGCACAGACACTGATGTGAAGCACAGACACTGATGTGAAGCACAGACCCTGATGTGAAGCACAGACACTGATGTGAAGCACATACCCTGATGTGAAGCACAGACACTGATGTGAAGCACAGACACTGATGTTAAGCAAAGACACTGATGTGAAGCACAGACACTGATGTGAAGCAAAGACACTGATGTGAAGCACAAACACTGATGTGAAGCAAAGACACTGATGTTAAGCAGAGACACTGATGTGAAGCACAGACACTGATGTGAAGCACAGACACTGATGTGAAGCACAGACACTGATGTGAAGCACAGACACTGATGTGATGCACAGACACTGATGTGAAGCACAGAAACTGATGTGAAGCACAGACACTGATGTTAAGCACAGACACTGATGTGAAGCACAGACACTGATGTGAAGCACAGACACTGATGTGAAGCAAAGACACTGATGTGAAGCACAGAAACTGATGTGAAGCACAGACACTGATGTTAAGCACAGACACCTATGTGAAGCACAGACAATGATGTGAAGCACAGACACTGATGTGAAGCACAGACACGTTGTGATGCACAGACACTGATGTGAAGCACAGACACTGATGTGAAGCACAGACACTGATGTGAATCTCAGACACTGATGTGAAGCACAGACACTGATGTGAAGCACAGACACTGATGTGAAGCACAGACACTGATGTGAAGCACAGACACGTTGTGATGCACAGACACTGATGTGAAGCACAGACCCTGATGTGAAGCACAGACACTGATGTGAAGCACAGACCCTGATGTGAAGCACAGACACTGATGTGAAGCACAGACACTGATGTGATGCACAGACACTGATGTGAAGCTCAGACACTGATGTGAAGCACAGACACTGATGTGAATCTCAGACACTGATGTGAAGCTCAGACACTGATGTGAAGCACAGACACTGATGTGAAGCACAGACACTTTGTGATGCACAGACACTGATGTGAAGCACAGACACTGATGTGAAGCACAGACCCTGATGTGAAGCACAGACACTGATGTGAATCACAGACACTGATGTGAAGCACAGACACTGATGTGAAGCAGAGACACTGATGTGAAGCACAGACACTGATGTGAAGCAGAGACACTGATGTGATGCACAGACACTGATGTGAAGCACAGACACTCATGTGAAGCACAGACCCTGATATGAAGCACAGACACTGATGTGAAGCACAGACACTGATGTGAAGCAAAGACACTGATGTGAAGCAGAGACACTGATGTGAAGCACAGACACTGATATGAAGCAAAGACACTGATGTGAAGCAAAGACACTGATGTGAAGCACAGACACTGATGTGAAGCAAAGACACTGATGTGAAGCAGAGACACTGATGTGAAGCAAAGACACTGATGTGAAGCAAAGACACTGATGTGAAGCACAGACACTGATGTGAAGCAAAGACACTGATGTGAAGCACAGACACTGATGTGAAGCACAGACACTGATGTGAAGCACAGACCCTGATGTGAAGCACAGACACTGATGTGAAGCACATACCCTGATGTGAAGCACAGACACTGATGTGAAGCACAGACACTGATGTTAAGCAAAGACACTGATGTGATGCACAGACACTGATGTTAAGCACAGACACTGATGTGAAGCACAGACACTGATGTGAAGCACAGACACTGATGTGAAGCACAGACACTGATGTGAAGCACAGAAACTGATGTGAAGCACAGACACTGATGTTAAGCACAGACACTGATGTGAAGCACAGACACTGATGTGAAGCACAGACACTGATGTGAAGCAAAGACACTGATGTGAAGCACAGAAACTGATGTGAAGCACAGACACTGATGTTAAGCACAGACACTGATGTGAAGCACAGACACTGATGTGAAGCACAGACACTGATGTGAAGCACAGACACGTTGTGATGCACAGACACTGATGTGAAGCACAGACACTGATGTGAAGCACAGACACTGATGTGAATCTCAGACACTGATGTGAAGCACAGACACTGATGTGAAGCACAGACACTGATGTGAAGCACAGACACTGATGTGAAGCACAGACACGTTGTGATGCACAGACACTGATGTGAAGCACAGACCCTGATGTGAAGCACAGACACTGATGTGAAGCACAGACCCTGATGTGAAGCACAGACACTGATGTGAAGCACAGACACTGATGTGATGCACAGACACTGATGTGAAGCTCAGACACCGATGTGAAGCACAGACACTGATGTGAATCTCAGACACTGATGTGAAGCTCAGACACTGATGTGAAGCACAGACACTGATGTGAAGCACAGACAATTTGTGATGCACATACACTGATGTGAAGAACAGACACTGATGTGAAGCACAGACCCTGATGTGAAGCACAGACACTGATGTGAATCACAGACACTGATGTGAAGCAAAGACACTGATGTGAAGCAGAGACACTGATGTGAAGCACAGACACTGATGTGAAGCAGAGACACTGATGTGATGCACAGACACTGATGTGAAGCACAGACACTGATGTGAAGCACAGACCCTGATATGAAGCACAAACACTGATGTGAATCACAGACACTGAAGTGAATCTCAGACACTGATGTGAAGCACAGACACTGATGTGAAGCACAGACACTGATGTGAAGCTCAGAAACTGATGTGAAGCACAGACACGTTGTGATGCACAGACACTGATGTGAAGCACAGACCCTGATGTGAATCTCAGACACTGATGTGAAGCACAGACACTGATGTGAATCTCAGACACTGATGTGAAGCACAGACACTGATGTGAAGCACAGACACTGATGTGAAGCACAGACACTGATGTGAAGCACAGACACTGATGTGAAGCACAGACACGTTGTGATGCACAGACACTGATGTGAAGCACAGACACTGATGTGAAGCACAGACCCTGATGTGAAGCACAGACACTGATGTGAAGCACAGACACTGATGTGATGCACAGACACTGATGTGAAGCTCAGACACTGATGTGAAGCACAGACACTGATGTGAATCTCAGACACTGATGTGAAGCTCAGACACTGATGTGAAGCACAGACACTGATGTGAAGCACAGACACTTTGTGATGCACAGACACTGATGTGAAGCACAGACACTGATGTGAAGCACAGACCCTGATGTGAAGCACAGACACTGATGTGAATCACAGACACTGATGTGAAGCACAGACACTGATGTGAATTACAGACACTGATGTGAAGAACAGACACTGATGTGAAGCACAGACACTGATGTGAAGCGCAGACCCTGATGTGAAGCACAGACACTGATGTGAATCACAGACAATGATGTGAAACACAGACACTGATGTGAAGCACAGACACTGATGTGAAGCACAGACACTTTGTGATGCACAGACACTGATGTGAAGCACAGACACTGATGTGAAGCACAAACACTGATGTGGTGCACAGAAACTGATGTGAAGCACAGACACTGATGTGAAGCACAGAAACTGATGTGAAGCACAGACACTGATGTTAAGCAAAGACACTGATGTGATGCACAGACACTGATGTGAAGCAAAGACACTGATGTAAAGCACAGACACTGATGTGAAGCACAGAAACTGATGTGATGCACAGACACTGATGTGAAGCACAGAAACTGATGTGAAGCACAGATACTGATGTTAAGTACAGACACTGATGTGAAGCACAGACACTGATGTTAAGCACAGACACTGACGTGAAACAGAGACGCTGAGGTGAAGCACAGATTCTGTGAAGCACAGACACTTTGTGATGCACAGACACTGATGTGAAGCACAGACACTGATGTGAAGCACAGACACTTTGTGATGCACAGACACTAATGTGAAGCGCAGACACTGATGTGAAGCACAGATACTAATGTGAATCTCAGACACTGATGTGAAGCACAGATACTGATGTGAAGCACAGACACTGATGTGAAGCACAGACACTGATGTGAAGCACAGACACTGACGTGAAGCACAGACACTGATGTGAAGCCTAGACACTGATGTGAAGCACAGACACTGATGTGAAGCACAGATACTGATGTGAAGCACAGACACTGATGTGAAGCACAGACACTGATGTGAAGCACAGACACTGATGTTAAGCACAGACACTGATGTGAAGCCTAGACACTGATGTGAAGCACAGACACTGATGTGAAGCACAGACACTGATGTGAAGCACAGACACTGATGTGAAGCACAGACCCTGATGTGAAGCACAGATACTGATGTGAAGCACAGACACGTTGTGATGCACAGACCCTGATGTGAAGCACAGACACTGATGTGAAGCACAGACCCTGATGTGAAGAAAAGACACTGATGTGAAGCACAGACACTGATGTGAAGCACAGACACGTTGTGATGCACAGACACTGATGTGAAGCACAGACACTGATGTGAAGCACAGACACTGATGTGAATCTCAGACACTGATGTGAAGCACAGACACTGATGTGAAGCACAGACACTGATGTGAAGCACAGACTCTGATGTGAAGCACAGACACGTTGTGATGCACAGACACTGATGTGAAGCACAGACCCTGATGTGAAGCACAGACACTGATGTGAAGCACAGACCTTGATGTGAAGCACAGACACTGATGTGAAGCACAGACCCTGATGTGAAGCACAGACCCTGATGTGAAGCACAGACACTGATGTGATGCACAGACACTGATGTGATGCACAGACACTGATGTGAAGCACAGACACTGATGTGAAGCACAGACACTGATGTGAAGCACAGACACTGATGTGAACCACAGATTCCGTGAAGCACGGACACTTTGTGATGCACAGACACTGACGTGAAGCGCAGACACTGATATTAAGCAAAGACACTGATGTGAAGCACAGACACTGATGTGAAGCACAGACACTGACGTGAAACAGAGACGCTGAGGTGAAGCACAGATTCTGTGAAGCACAGACACTTTGTGATGCACAGACACTGATGTGAAGCGCAGACACTGATGTGAAGCACAGACACTGATGTGAAGCGCAGACACTTTGTGATGCACAGACACTGACGTGAAGCGCAGACACTGATATTAAGCAAAGACACTGATGTGAAGCACAGACACTGATGTTAAGCACAGACACTGAAGTGAAACAGAGACGCTGAGGTGAAGCACAAATTCTGTGAAGCACAGACACTTTGTGATACACAGACACTGATGTGCAGCACAGACACTTTGTGATGCACAGACACTGATGTGAGACCCAGGCCTTTAGGTGAAGCATAGACACTGATGTGAAGCACAGATTCCGTGAAGCACAGACACTTTGTGATGCACAGACACTGACGTGAAGCGCAGACACTGATATTAAGAACAGACACTGATGTGAAGCACAAACACTGATGTGAAGCACAGACACTGATGTGAAGCACAGACACTGATGTGAAGCACAGACACTGATGTGAAGCAAAGACACTGATGTGAAGCAGAGACACTGATGTGAAGCACAGACACTGATGTGAAGCACAGACACTGATGTGAAGCACAGAAACTGATGTGAAGCACAGACACTGATGTTATGCAAAGACACTGATGTGAAGCACAGACACTGATGTGAAGCAAAGACACTGATGTGAAGCACAGACACTGACGTGAAGCGCAGACACTGATATTAAGAACAGACACTGATGTGAAGCACAAACACTGATGTGAAGCACAGACACTGATGTGAAGCACAGACACAGATGTGAAGCACAGACACTGATGTGAAGCACAGACACTGATGTGATGCACAGACACTGATGTGAAGCAAAGACACTGATGTGAAGCAGAGACACTGATGTGAAGCAAAGACACTGATGTGATGCACAGACACTGATGTGAAGCAAAGACACTGATGTGAAGCACAGACACTGACGTGAAGCACAGACACTGATGTGAAGCACAGACACTGATGTGAAGCACAGACACTGATATTAAGAACAGACACTGATGTGAAGCACAAACACTGATGTGAAGCACAAACACTGATGTGAAGCACAGACACTGATGTGAAGCACAGAAACTGATGTGAAGCAAAGACTCTGATGAGATGCACAGACACTGATGTGAAGCAAAGACACTGATGTGAAGCACAGAAACTGATGTGAAGCAAAGACACTGATGTGATGCACAGACACTGATGTGAAGCAAAGACACTGATGTGAAGCACAGACACTGATGTGAAGCACAGACACTGATGTGAAGCACAGACACTGATGTGAAGCACAGACACTGATGTGAAGCACAGACACGTTGTGATGCACAGACACTGATGTGAAGCACAGACCCTGATGTGAAGCACAGACACTGATGTGAAGCACAGACCCTGATGTGAAGCACAGACACTGATGTGAAGCACAGACACTGATGTGATGCACAGACACTGATGTGAAGCTCAGACACTGATGTGAAGCACAGACACTGATGTGAATCTCAGACACTGATGTGAAGCTCAGACTCTGATGTGAAGCACAGACACTGATGTGAAGCACAGACAATTTGTGATGCACATACACTGATGTGAAGAACAGACACTGATGTGAAGCACAGACACTGATGTGAAGCACAGACACTGATGTGAAGCAGAGGCACTGATGTGAAGCACAGACACTGATGTGAAGCAGAGACACTGATGTGATGCACAGACACTGATGTGAAGCACAGACACTGATGTGAAGCACAGACCCTGATATGAAGCACAGACACTGATGTGAATCACAGACACTGATGTGAATCTCAGACACTGATGTGAAGCACAGACACTGATGTGAAGCACAGACACTGATGTGAAGCACAGACACTGATGTGAAGCACAGACACGTTGTGATGCACAGACACTGATGTGAAGCACAGACCCTGATGTGAATCTCAGACACTGATGTGAAGCACAGACACTGATGTGAATCTCAGACACTGATGTGAAGCACAGACACTGATGTGAAGCACAGACACTGATGTGAAGCACAGACACTGATGTGAAGCACAGACACTGATGTGAAGCACAGACACGTTGTGATGCACAGACACTGATGTGAAGCACAGACACTGATGTGAAGCACAGACCCTGATGTGAAGCACAGACACTGATGTGAAGCACAGACACTGATGTGATGCACAGACACTGATGTGAAGCTCAGACACTGATGTGAAGCACAGACACTGATGTGAATCTCAGACACTGATGTGAAGCTCAGATACTGATGTGAAGCACAGACACTGATGTGAAGCACAGACACTTTGTGATGCACAGACACTGATGTGAAGCACAGACACTGATGTGAAGCACAGACCCTGATGTGAAGCACAGACACTGATGTGAATCACAGACACTGATGTGAAGCACAGACACTGATGTGAATTACAGACACTGATGTGAAGCACAAACACTGATGTGAAGCACAGACACTGATGTGAAGCACAGACCCTGATGTGAAGCACAGACACTGATGTGAATCACAGACAATGATGTGAAGCACAGACACTGATGTGAAGCACAGACACTGATGTGAAGCACAGACACTTTGTGATGCACAGACACTGATGTGAAGCACAGACACTGATGTGAAGCACAAACACTGATGTGGTGCACAGAAACTGATGTGAAGCACAGACACTGATGTGAAGCACAGAAACTGATGTGAAGCACAGACACTGATGTTAAGCAAAGACACTGATGTGATGCACAGACACTGATGTGAAGCAAAGACACTGATGTAAAGCACAGACACTGATGTGAAGCACAGAAACTGATGTGATGCACAGACACTGATGTGAAGCACAGAAACTGATGTGAAGCACAGATACTGATGTTAAGTACAGACACTGATGTGAAGCACAGACACTGATGTTAAGCACAGACACTGACGTGAAACAGAGACGCTGAGGTGAAGCACAGATTCTGTGAAGCACAGACACTTTGTGATGCACAGACACTGATGTGAAGCACAGACACTGATGTGAAGCACAGACACTTTGTGATGCACAGACACTAATGTGAAGCGCAGACACTGATGTGAAGCACAGATACTAATGTGAATCTCAGACACTGATGTGAAGCACAGATACTGATGTGAAGCACAGACACTGATGTGAAGCACAGACACTGATGTGAAGCACAGACACTGACGTGAAGCACAGACACTGATGTGAAGCCTAGACACTGTTGTGAAGCACAGACACTGATGTGAAGCACAGATACTGATGTGAAGCACAGACACTGATGTGAAGCACAGACACTGATGTGAAGCACAGACACTGATGTTAAGCACAGACACTGATGTGAAGCCTAGACACTGATGTGAAGCACAGACACTGATGTGAAGCACAGACACTGATGTGAAGCACAGACACTGATGTGAAGCACAGACCCTGATGTGAAGCACAGATACTGATGTGAAGCACAGACACGTTGTGATGCACAGACCCTGATGTGAAGCACAGACACTGATGTGAAGCACAGACCCTGATGTGAAGAAAAGACACTGATGTGATGCACAGACACTGATGTGAAGCACAGAAACTGATGTGAAGCACAGACACTGATGTGAAGCACAGACACTGATGTG
The DNA here is from genome assembly GCF_036971445.1 of Narcine bancroftii. NCBI lineage: Eukaryota > Metazoa > Chordata > Chondrichthyes > Torpediniformes > Narcinidae > Narcine > Narcine bancroftii. The sequence goes on along the minus strand of NC_091471.1, from coordinate 137,510,944 downwards.
AAGCAAAGACACTGATGTGAAGCAGAGACACTGATGTGAAGCACAGACACTGATGTGAAGCAAAGACACTGATGTGAAGCACAGACACTGATGTTAAGCAAAGACACTGATGTGATGCACAGACACTGATGTGAAGCAAAGACACTGATGAGAAGCAGAGACACTGATGTGAAGCAAAGACACTGATGTGAAGCAAAGACACTGATGTGAAGCACAGACACTGATGTGAAGCACAGACACTGATGTGAAGCACAGACACTTATGTGAAGCACAGACCCTGATGTGAAGCACAGACACTGATGTGAAGCACATACCCTGATGTGAAGCACAGACACTGATGTGAAGCACAGACACTGATGTTAAGCACAGACACTGATGTGAAGCACAGACACTGATGTGAAGCAAAGACACTGATGTGAAGCAGAGACACTGATGTGAAGCACAGACACTGATGTGAAGCACAGACACTGATGTGAAGCACAGAAACTGATGTGAAGCACAGACACTGATGTTATGCAAAGACACTGATGTGAAGCACAGACACTGATGTGAAGCAAAGACACTGATGTGAAGCACAGACACTGACGTGAAGCGCAGACACTGATATTAAGAACAGACACTGATGTGAAGCACAAACACTGATGTGAAGCACAGACACTGATGTGAAGCACAGACACAGATGTGAAGCACAGACACTGATGTGAAGCACAGACACTGATGTGATGCACAGACACTGATGTGAAGCAAAGACACTGATGTGAAGCAGAGACACTGATGTGAAGCAAAGACACTGATGTGAAGCACAGACACTGATGTGAAGCACAGACACTGATGTGAAGCACAGACACGTTGTGATGCACAGACACTGATGTGAAGCACAGACACTGATGTGAAGCACAGACCCTGATGTGAAGCACAGACACTGATGTGAAGCAAAGACACTGATGTGAAGCACAGACACTGATGTGAAGCACAGACACTGATGTGAAGCACAGACACTGATGTGAAGCACAGACACTGATGTGAAGCACAGACACGTTGTGATGCACAGACACTGATGTGAAGCACAGACACTGATGTGAAGCACAGACCCTGATGTGAAGCACAGACACTGATGTGAAGCACAGACACTGATGTGATGCACAGACACTGATGTGAAGCTCAGACACTGATGTGAAGCACAGACACTGATGTGAATCTCAGACACTGATGTGAAGCTCAGACACTGATGTGAAGCACAGACACTGATGTGAAGCACAGACACTTTGTGATGCACAGACACTGATGTGAAGCACAGACACTGATGTGAAGCACAGACCCTGATGTGAAGCACAGACACTGATGTGAATCACAGACACTGATGTGAAGCACAGACACTGATGTGAATTACAGACACTGATGTGAAGAACAGACACTGATGTGAAGCACAGACACTGATGTGAAGCGCAGACCCTGATGTGAAGCACAGACACTGATGTGAATCACAGACAATGATGTGAAGCACAGACACTGATGTGAAGCACAGACACTGATGTGAAGCACAGACACTTTGTGATGCACAGACACTGATGTGAAGCACAGACACTGATGTGAAGCACAAACACTGATGTGGTGCACAGAAACTGATGTGAAGCACAGACACTGATGTGAAGCACAGAAACTGATGTGAAGCACAGACACTGATGTTAAGCAAAGACACTGATGTGATGCACAGACACTGATGTGAAGCAAAGACACTGATGTAAAGCACAGACACTGATGTGAAGCACAGAAACTGATGTGATGCACAGACACTGATGTGAAGCACAGAAACTGATGTGAAGCACAGATACTGATGTTAAGTACAGACACTGATGTGAAGCACAGACACTGATGTTAAGCACAGACACTGACGTGAAACAGAGACGCTGAGGTGAAGCACAGATTCTGTGAAGCACAGACACTTTGTGATGCACAGACACTGATGTGAAGCACAGACACTGATGTGAAGCACAGACACTTTGTGATGCACAGACACTAATGTGAAGCGCAGACACTGATGTGAAGCACAGATACTAATGTGAATCTCAGACACTGATGTGAAGCACAGATACTGATGTGAAGCACAGACACTGATGTGAAGCACAGACACTGATGTGAAGCACAGACACTGACGTGAAGCACAGACACTGATGTGAAGCCTAGACACTGATGTGAAGCACAGACACTGATGTGAAGCACAGATACTGATGTGAAGCACAGACACTGATGTGAAGCACAGACACTGATGTGAAGCACAGACACTGATGTTAAGCACAGACACTGATGTGAAGCCTAGACACTGATGTGAAGCACAGACACTGATGTGAAGCACAGACACTGATGTGAAGCACAGACACTGATGTGAAGCACAGACCCTGATGTGAAGCACAGATACTGATGTGAAGCACAGACACGTTGTGATGCACAGACCCTGATGTGAAGCACAGACACTGATGTGAAGCACAGACCCTGATGTGAAGAAAAGACACTGATGTGAAGCACAGACACTGATGTGAAGCACAGACACGTTGTGATGCACAGACACTGATGTGAAGCACAGACACTGATGTGAAGCACAGACACTGATGTGAATCTCAGACACTGATGTGAAGCACAGACACTGATGTGAAGCACAGACACTGATGTGAAGCACAGACTCTGATGTGAAGCACAGACACGTTGTGATGCACAGACACTGATGTGAAGCACAGACCCTGATGTGAAGCACAGACACTGATGTGAAGCACAGACCCTGATGTGAAGCACAGACACTGATGTGAAGCACAGATCCTGATGTGAAGCACAGACCCTGATGTGAAGCACAGACACTGATGTGATGCACAGACACTGATGTGATGCACAGACACTGATGTGAAGCACAGACACTGATGTGAAGCACAGACACTGATGTGAAGCACAGACACTGATGTGAACCACAGATTCCGTGAAGCACGGACACTTTGTGATGCACAGACACTGACGTGAAGCGCAGACACTGATATTAAGCAAAGACACTGATGTGAAGCACAGACACTGATGTGAAGCACAGACACTGACGTGAAACAGAGACGCTGAGGTGAAGCACAGATTCTGTGAAGCACAGACACTTTGTGATGCACAGACACTGATGTGAAGCGCAGACACTGATGTGAAGCACAGACACTGATGTGAAGCGCAGACACTTTGTGATGCACAGACACTGACGTGAAGCGCAGACACTGATATTAAGCAAAGACACTGATGTGAAGCACAGACACTGATGTTAAGCACAGACACTGAAGTGAAACAGAGACGCTGAGGTGAAGCACAAATTCTGTGAAGCACAGACACTTTGTGATACACAGACACTGATGTGCAGCACAGACACTTTGTGATGCACAGACACTGATGTGAGACCCAGGCCTTTAGGTGAAGCATAGACACTGATGTGAAGCACAGATTCCGTGAAGCACAGACACTTTGTGATGCACAGACACTGACGTGAAGCGCAGACACTGATATTAAGAACAGACACTGATGTGAAGCACAAACACTGATGTGAAGCACAGACACTGATGTGAAGCACAGACACTGATGTGAAGCACAGACACTGATGTGAAGCAAAGACACTGATGTGAAGCAGAGACACTGATGTGAAGCACAGACACTGATGTGAAGCACAGACACTGATGTGAAGCACAGAAACTGATGTGAAGCACAGACACTGATGTTATGCAAAGACACTGATGTGAAGCACAGACACTGATGTGAAGCAAAGACACTGATGCGAAGCACAGACACTGACGTGAAGCGCAGACACTGATATTAAGAACAGACACTGATGTGAAGCACAAACACTGATGTGAAGCACAGACACTGATGTGAAGCACAGACACAGATGTGAAGCACAGACACTGATGTGAAGCACAGACACTGATGTGATGCACAGACACTGATGTGAAGCAAAGACACTGATGTGAAGCAGAGACACTGATGTGAAGCAAAGACACTGATGTGATGCACAGACACTGATGTGAAGCAAAGACACTGATGTGAAGCACAGACACTGATGTGAAGCACAGACACTGATATTAAGAACAGACACTGATGTGAAGCACAGACACTGATGTGAAGCACAGACACTGATGTGAAGCACAGACACTGATGTGATGCACAGACACTGATGTGAAGCAAAGACACTGATGAGATGCACAGACACTGATGTGATGCAAAGACACTGATGTGAAGCACAGAAACTGATGTGAAGCAAAGACACTGATGTGATGCACAGACACTGATGTGAAGCAAAGACACTGATGTGAAGCACAGACACTGATGTGAAGCACAGACACTGATGTGAAGCACAGACACTGATGTGAAGCACAGACACTGATGTGAAGCACAGACACTGATGTGAAGCACAGACACTGATGTTAAGCACAGACACTGATGTGAAGCCTAGACACTGATGTGAAGCACAGACACTGATGTGAAGCACAGACACTGATGTGAAGCACAGACACTGATGTGAAGCACAGACCCTGATGTGAAGCACAGATTCTGATGTGAAGCACAGACACGTTGTGATGCACAGACCCTGATGTGAAGCACAGACACTGATGTGAAGCACAGACCCTGATGTGAAGAAAAGACAATGATGTGATGCACAGACACTGATGTGAAGCACAGAAACTGATGTGAAGCACAGACACTGATGTGAAGCACAGACACTGATGTGAAGCAAAGACACTGATGTGAAGCAGAGACACTGATGTGAAGCACAGACACTGATGTGAAGCAAAGACACTGATGTGAAGCACAGACACTGATGTTAAGCAAAGACACTGATGTGATGCACAGACACTGATGTGAAGCAAAGACACTGATGTGAAGCAGAGACACTGATGTGAAGCAAAGACACTGATGTGAAGCAAAGACACTGATGTGAAGCACAGACCCTGATGTGAAGCACAGACACTGATGTGAAGCACATACCCTGATGTGAAGCACAGACACTGATGTGAAGCACAGACACTGATGTTAAGCACAGACACTGATGTGAAGCACAGACACTGATGTGAAGCAAAGACACTGATGTGAAGCAGAGACACTGATGTGAAGCACAGACACTGATGTGAAGCACAGACACTGATGTGAAGCACAGAAACTGATGTGAAGCACAGACACTGATGTTATGCAAAGACACTGATGTGAAGCACAGACACTGATGTGAAGCAAAGACACTGATGTGAAGCACAGACACTGACGTGAAGCGCAGACACTGATATTAAGAACAGACACTGATGTGAAGCACAAACACTGATGTGAAGCACAGACACTGATGTGAAGCACAGACACAGATGTGAAGCACAGACACTGATGTGAAGCAGAGACACTGATGTGAAGCAAAGACACTGATGTGAAGCACAGACACTGATGTGAAGCACAGACACTGATGTGATGCACAGACACTGATGTGAAGCAAAGACACTGATGTGAAGCAGAGACACTGATGTGAAGCAAAGACACTGATGTGAAGCACAGACACTGATGTGAAGCACAGACACTGATGTGAAGCACAGACACGTTGTGATGCACAGACACTGATGTGAAGCACAGACACTGATGTGAAGCACAGACCCTGATGTGAAGCACAGACACTGATGTGAAGCAAAGACACTGATGTGAAGCACAGACACTGATGTGAAGCACAGACACTGATGTGAAGCACAGACACTGATGTGAAGCACAGACACTGATGTGAAGCACAGACACGTTGTGATGCACAGACACTGATGTGAAGCACAGACACTGATGTGAAGCACAGACCCTGATGTGAAGCACAGACACTGATGTGAAGCACAGACACTGATGTGATGCACAGACACTGATGTGAAGCTCAGACACTGATGTGAAGCACAGACACTGATGTGAATCTCAGACACTGATGTGAAGCTCAGACACTGATGTGAAGCACAGACACTGATGTGAAGCACAGACACTTTGTGATGCACAGACACTGATGTGAAGCACAGACACTGATGTGAAGCACAGACCCTGATGTGAAGCACAGACACTGATGTGAATCACAGACACTGATGTGAAGCACAGACACTGATGTGAATTACAGACACTGATGTGAAGAACAGACACTGATGTGAAGCACAGACACTGATGTGAAGCGCAGACCCTGATGTGAAGCACAGACACTGATGTGAATCACAGACAATGATGTGAAGCACAGACACTGATGTGAAGCACAGACACTGATGTGAAGCACAGACACTTTGTGATGCACAGACACTGATGTGAAGCACAGACACTGATGTGAAGCACAAACACTGATGTGGTGCACAGAAACTGATGTGAAGCACAGACACTGATGTGAAGCACAGAAACTGATGTGAAGCACAGACACTGATGTTAAGCAAAGACACTGATGTGATGCACAGACACTGATGTGAAGCAAAGACACTGATGTAAAGCACAGACACTGATGTGAAGCACAGAAACTGATGTGATGCACAGACACTGATGTGAAGCACAGAAACTGATCTGAAGCACAGATACTGATGTTAAGTACAGACACTGATGTGAAGCACAGACACTGATGTTAAGCACAGACACTGACGTGAAACAGAGACGCTGAGGTGAAGCACAGATTCTGTGAAGCACAGACACTTTGTGATGCACAGACACTGATGTGAAGCACAGACACTGATGTGAAGCACAGACACTTTGTGATGCACAGACACTAATGTGAAGCGCAGACACTGATGTGAAGCACAGATACTAATGTGAATCTCAGACACTGATGTGAAGCACAGATACTGATGTGAATCACAGACACTGATGTGAAGCACAGACACTGATGTGAAGCACAGACACTGACGTGAAGCACAGACACTGATGTGAAGCCTAGACACTGATGTGAAGCACAGACACTGATGTGAAGCACAGATACTGATGTGAAGCACAGACACTGATGTGAAGCACAGACACTGATGTGAAGCACAGACACTGATGTTAAGCACAGACACTGATGTGAAGCCTAGACACTGATGTGAAGCACAGACACTGATGTGAAGCACAGACACTGATGTGAAGCACAGACACTGATGTGAAGCACAGACCCTGATGTGAAGCACAGATACTGATGTGAAGCACAGACACGTTGTGATGCACAGACCCTGATGTGAAGCACAGACACTGATGTGAAGCACAGACCCTGATGTGAAGAAAAGACACTGATGTGAAGCACAGACACTGATGTGAAGCACAGACACGTTGTGATGCACAGACACTGATGTGAAGCACAGACACTGATGTGAAGCACAGACACTGATGTGAATCTCAGACACTGATGTGAAGCACAGACACTGATGTGAAGCACAGACACTGATGTGAAGCACAGACTCTGATGTGAAGCACAGACACGTTGTGATGCACAGACACTGATGTGAAGCACAGACCCTGATGTGAAGCACAGACACTGATGTGAAGCACAGACCCTGATGTGAAGCACAGACACTGATGTGAAGCACAGATCCTGATGTGAAGCACAGACCCTGATGTGAAGCACAGACACTGATGTGATGCACAGACACTGATGTGATGCACAGACACTGATGTGAAGCACAGACACTGATGTGAAGCACAGACACTGATGTGAAGCACAGACACTGATGTGAACCACAGATTCCGTGAAGCACGGACACTTTGTGATGCACAGACACTGACGTGAAGCGCAGACACTGATATTAAGCAAAGACACTGATGTGAAGCACAGACACTGATGTGAAGCACAGACACTGACGTGAAACAGAGACGCTGAGGTGAAGCACAGATTCTGTGAAGCACAGACACTTTGTGATGCACAGACACTGATGTGAAGCGCAGACACTGATGTGAAGCACAGACACTGATGTGAAGCGCAGACACTTTGTGATGCACAGACACTGACGTGAAGCGCAGACACTGATATTAAGCAAAGACACTGATGTGAAGCACAGACACTGATGTTAAGCACAGACACTGAAGTGAAACAGAGACGCTGAGGTGAAGCACAAATTCTGTGAAGCACAGACACTTTGTGATACACAGACACTGATGTGCAGCACAGACACTTTGTGATGCACAGACACTGATGTGAGACCCAGGCCTTTAGGTGAAGCATAGACACTGATGTGAAGCACAGATTCCGTGAAGCACAGACACTTTGTGATGCACAGACACTGACGTGAAGCGCAGACACTGATATTAAGAACAGACACTGATGTGAAGCACAAACACTGATGTGAAGCACAGACACTGATGTGAAGCACAGACACTGATGTGAAGCACAGACACTGATGTGAAGCAAAGACACTGATGTGAAGCAGAGACACTGATGTGAAGCACAGACACTGATGTGAAGCACAGACACTGATGTGAAGCACAGAAACTGATGTGAAGCACAGACACTGATGTTATGCAAAGACACTGATGTGAAGCACAGACACTGATGTGAAGCAAAGACACTGATGCTAAGCACAGACACTGACGTGAAGCGCAGACACTGATATTAAGAACAGACACTGATGTGAAGCACAAACACTGATGTGAAGCACAGACACTGATGTGAAGCACAGACACAGATGTGAAGCACAGACACTGATGTGAAGCACAGACACTGATGTGATGCACAGACACTGATGTGAAGCAAAGACACTGATGTGAAGCAGAGACACTGATGTGAAGCAAAGACACTGATGTGATGCACAGACACTGATGTGAAGCAAAGACACTGATGTGAAGCACAGACACTGATGTGAAGCACAGACACTGATATTAAGAACAGACACTGATGTGAAGCACAGACACTGATGTGAAGCACAGACACTGATGTGAAGCACAGACACTGATATTAAGAACAGACACTGATGTGAAGCACAAACACTGATGTGAAGCACAAACACTGATGTGAAGCACAGACACTGATGTGAAGCACAGAAACTGATGTGAAGCAAAGACACTGATGAGATGCACAGACACTGATGTGAAGCAAAGACACTGATGTGAAGCACAGAAACTGATGTGAAGCAAAGACACTGATGTGATGCACAGACACTGATGTGAAGCAAAGACACTGATGTGAAGCACAGACACTGATGTGAAGCACAGACACTGATGTGAAGCACAGACACTGATGTGAAGCACAGACACTGATGTGAAGCACAGACACGTTGTGATGCACAGACACTGATGTGAAGCACAGACCCTGATGTGAAGCACAGACACTGATGTGAAGCACAGACCCTGATGTGAAGCACAGACACTGATGTGAAGCACAGACACTGATGTGATGCACAGACACTGATGTGAAGCTCAGACACTGATGTGAAGCACAGACACTGATGTGAATCTCAGACACTGATGTGAAGCTCAGACACTGATGTGAAGCACAGACACTGATGTGAAGCACAGACAATTTGTGATGCACATACACTGATGTGAAGAACAGACACTGATGTGAAGCACAGACACTGATGTGAAGCACAGACACTGATGTGAAGCAGAGACACTGATGTGAAGCACAGACACTGATGTGAAGCAGAGACACTGATGTGATGCACAGACACTGATGTGAAGCACAGACACTGATGTGAAGCACAGACCCTGATATGAAGCACAGAGACTGATGTGAATCACAGACACTGATGTGAATCTCAGACACTGATGTGAAGCACAGACACTGATGTGAAGCACAGACACTGATGTGAAGCACAGACACTGATGTGAAGCACAGACACGTTGTGATGCACAGACACTGATGTGAAGCACAGACCCTGATGTGAATCTCAGACACTGATGTGAAGCACAGACACTGATGTGAATCTCACACTGATGTGAAGCACAGACACTGATGTGAAGCACAGACACTGATGTGAAGCACAGACACTGATGTGAAGCACAGACACTGATGTGAAGCACAGACACGTTGTGATGCACAGACACTGATGTGAAGCACAGACACTGATGTGAAGCACAGACCCTGATGTGAAGCACAGACACTGATGTGAAGCACAGACACTGATGTGATGCACAGACACTGATGTGAAGCTCAGACACTGATGTGAAGCACAGACACTGATGTGAATCTCAGACACTGATGTGAAGCTCAGATACTGATGTGAAGCACAGACACTGATGTGAAGCACAGACACTTTGTGATGCACAGACACTGATGTGAAGCACAGACACTGATGTGAAGCACAGACCCTGATGTGAAGCACAGACACTGATGTGAATCACAGACACTGATGTGAAGCACAGACACTGATGTGAATTACAGACACTGATGTGAAGCACAGACACTGATGTGAAGCACAGACACTGATGTGAAGCACAGACCCTGATGTGAAGCACAGACACTGATGTGAATCACAGACAATGATGTGAAGCACAGACACTGATGTGAAGCACAGACACTGATGTGAAGCACAGACACTTTGTGATGCACAGACACTGATGTGAAGCACAGACACTGATGTGAAGCACAAACACTGATGTGGTGCACAGAAACTGATGTGAAGCACAGACACTGATGTGAAGCACAGAAACTGATGTGAAGCACAGACACTGATGTTAAGCAAAGACACTGATGTGAAGCACAGACACTGATGTGAAGCAAAGACACTGATGTAAAGCACAGACACTGATGTGAAGCACAGAAACTGATGTGATGCACAGACACTGATGTGAAGCACAGAAACTGATGTGAAGCACAGACACTGATGTGAAGCACAGACACTGATGTGAAGCACAGACACTGACGTGAAGCACAGACACTGATGTGAAGCCTAGACACTGATGTGAAGCACAGACACTGATGTGAAGCACAGATACTGATGTGAAGCACAGACACTGATGTGAAGCACAGACACTGATGTGAAGCACAGACACTGATGTTAAGCACAGACACTGATGTGAAGCCTAGACACTGATGTGAAGCACAGACACTGATGTGAAGCACAGACACTGATGTGAAGCACAGACACTGATGTGAAGCACAGACCCTGATGTGAAGCACAGATACTGATGTGAAGCACAGACACGTTGTGATGCACAGACACTGATGTGAAGCACAGACACTGATGTGAAGCACAGACCCTGATGTGAAGAAAAGACACTGATGTGAAGCACAGACACTGATGTGAAGCACAGACACGTTGTGATGCACAGACACTGATGTGAAGCACAGACACTGATGTGAAGCACAGACACTGATGTGAATCTCAGACACTGATGTGAAGCACAGACACTGATGTGAAGCACAGACACTGATGTGAAGCACAGACTCTGATGTGAAGCACAGACACGTTGTGATGCACAGACACTGATGTGAAGCACAGACCCTGATGTGAAGCACAGACACTGATGTGAAGCACAGACCCTGATGTGAAGCACAGACACTGATGTGAAGCACAGACCCTGATGTGAAGCACAGACCCTGATGTGAAGCACAGACACTGATGTGATGCACAGACACTGATGTGATGCACAGACACTGATGTGAAGCACAGACACTGATGTGAAGCACAGACACTGATGTGAAGCACAGACACTGATGTGAACCACAGATTCCGTGAAGCACGGACACTTTGTGATGCACAGACACTGACGTGAAGCGCAGACACTGATATTAAGCAAAGACACTGATGTGAAGCACAGACACTGATGTGAAGCACAGACACTGACTTGAAACAGAGACGCTGAGGTGAAGCACAGATTCTGTGAAGCACAGACACTTTGTGATGCACAGACACTGATGTGAAGCGCAGACACTGATGTGAAGCACAGACACTGATGTGAAGCGCAGACACTTTGTGATGCACAGACACTGACGTGAAGCGCAGACACTGATATTAAGCAAAGACACTGATGTGAAGCACATACACTGATGTTAAGCACAGACACTGAAGTGAAACAGAGACGCTGAGGTGAAGCACAAATTCTGTGAAGCACAGACACTTTGTGATACACAGACACTGATGTGCAGCACAGACACTTTGTGATGCACAGACACTGATGTGAGACCCAGGCCTTTAGGTGAAGCATAGACACTGATGTGAAGCACAGATTCCGTGAAGCACAGACACTTTGTGATGCACAGACACTGACGTGAAGCGCAGACACTGATATTAAGAACAGACACTGATGTGAAGCACAAACACTGATGTGAAGCACAGACACTGATGTGAAGCACAGACACTGATGTGAGGCACAGACACTGATGTGAAGCAAAGACACTGATGTGAAGCAGAGACACTGATGTGAAGCACAGACACTGATGTGAAGCACAGAAACTGATGTGAAGCACAGACACTGATGTTATGCAAAGACACTGATGTGAAGCACAGACACTGATGTGAAGCAAAGACACTGATGTGAAGCACAGACACTGACGTGAAGCGCAGACACTGATATTAAGAACAGACACTGATGTGAAGCACAAACACTGATGTGAAGCACAGACACTGATGTGAAGCACAGACACAGATGTGAAGCACAGACACTGATGTGAAGCACAGACACTGATGTGATGCACAGACACTGATGTGAAGCAAAGACACTGATGTGAAGCAGAGACACTGATGTGAAGCAAAGACACTGATGTGATGCACAGACACTGATGTGAAGCAAAGACACTGATGTGAAGCACAGACACTGACGTGAAGCACAGACACTGATGTGAAGCACAGACACTGATGTGAAGCACAGACACTGATATTAAGAACAGACACTGATGTGAAGCACAAACACTGATGTGAAGCACAAACACTGATGTGAAGCACAGACACTGATGTGAAGCACAGAAACTGATGTGAAGCAAAGACACTGATGAGATGCACAGACACTGATGTGAAGCAAAGACACTGATGTGAAGCACAGAAACTGATGTGAAGCAAAGACACTGATGTGATGCACAGACACTGATGTGAAGCAAAGACACTGATGTGAAGCACAGACACTGATGTGAAGCACAGACACTGATGTGAAGCACAGACACTGATGTGAAGCACAGACACTGATGTGAAGCACAGACACGTTGTGATGCACAGACACTGATGTGAAGCACAGACCCTGATGTGAAGCACAGACACTGATGTGAAGCACAGACCCTGATGTGAAGCACAGACACTGATGTGAAGCACAGACACTGATGTGATGCACAGACACTGATGTGAAGCTCAGACACTGATGTGAAGCACAGACACTGATGTGAATCTCAGACACTGATGTGAAGCTCAGACACTGATGTGAAGCACAGACACTGATGTGAAGCACAGACAATTTGTGATGCACATATACTGATGTGAAGAACAGACACTGATGTGAAGCACAGACACTGATGTGAAGCACAGACACTGATGTGAAGCAGAGACACTGATGTGAAGCACAGACCCTGATGTGAAGCAGAGACACTGATGTGATGCACAGACACTGATGTGAAGCACAGACACTGATGTGAAGCACAGACCCTGATATGAAGCACAGACACTGATGTGAATCACAGACACTGATGTGAATCTCAGACACTGATGTGAAGCACAGACACTGATGTGAAGCACAGACACTGATGTGAAGCACAGACACTGATGTGAAGCACAGACACGTTGTGATGCACAGACACTGATGTGAAGCACAGACCCTGATGTGAATCTCAGACACTGATGTGAAGCACAGACACTGATGTGAATCTCAGACACTGATGTGAAGCACAGACACTGATGTGAAGCACAGACACTGATGTGAAGCACAGACACTGATGTGAAGCACAGACACTGATGTGAAGCACAGACACGTTGTGATGCACAGACACTGATGTGAAGCACAGACACTGATGTGAAGCACAGACCCTGATGTGAAGCACAGACACTGATGTGAAGCACAGACACTGATGTGATGCACAGACACTGATGTGAAGCTCAGACACTGATGTGAAGCACAGACACTGATGTGAATCTCAGACACTGATGTGAAGCTCAGATACTGATGTGAAGCACAGACACTGATGTGAAGCACAGACACTTTGTGATGCACAGACACTGATGTGAAGCACAGACACTGATGTGAAGCACAGACCCTGATGTGAAGCACAGACACTGATGTGAATCACAGACACTGATGTGAAGCACAGACACTGATGTGAATTACAGACACTGATGTGAAGCACAGACACTGATGTGAAGCACAGACACTGATGTGAAGCACAGACCCTGATGTGAAGCACAGACACTGATGTGAATCACAGACAATGATGTGAAGCACAGACACTGATGTGAAGCACAGACACTGATGTGAAGCACAGACACTTTGTGATGCACAGACACTGATGTGAAGCACAGACACTGATGTGAAGCACAAACACTGATGTGGTGCACAGAAACTGATGTGAAGCACAGACACTGATGTGAAGCACAGAAACTGATGTGAAGCACAGACACTGATGTTAAGCAAAGACACTGATGTGATGCACAGACACTGATGTGAAGCAAAGACACTGATGTAAAGCACAGACACTGATGTGAAGCACAGAAACTGATGTGATGCACAGACACTGATGTGAAGCACAGAAACTGATGTGAAGCACAGATACTGATGTTAAGTACAGACACTGATGTGAAGCACAGACACTGATGTTAAGCACAGACACTGACGTGAAACAGAGACGCTGAGGTGAAGCACAGATTCTGTGAAGCACAGACACTTTGTGATGCACAGACACTGATGTGAAGCACAGACACTGATGTGAAGCACAGACACTTTGTGATGCACAGACACTAATGTGAAGCGCAGACACTGATGTGAAGCACAGATACTAATGTGAATCTCAGACACTGATGTGAAGCACAGATACTGATGTGAAGCACAGACACTGATGTGAAGCACAGACACTGATGTGAAGCACAGACACTGACGTGAAGCACAGACACTGATGTGAAGCCTAGACACTGTTGTGAAGCACAGACACTGATGTGAAGCACAGATACTGATGTGAAGCACAGACACTGATGTGAAGCACAGACACTGATGTGAAGCACAGACACTGATGTTAAGCACAGACACTGATATGAAGCCTAGACACTGATGTGAAGCACAGACACTGATGTGAAGCACAGACACTGATGTGAAGCACAGACACTGATGTGAAGCACAGACCCTGATGTGAAGCACAGATACTGATGTGAAGCACAGACACGTTGTGATGCACAGACCCTGATGTGAAGCACAGACACTGATGTGAAGCACAGACCCTGATGTGAAGAAAAGACACTGATGTGATGCACAGACACTGATGTGAAGCACAGAAACTGATGTGAAGCACAGACACTGATGTGAAGCACAGACACTGATGTGAAGCAAAGACACTGATGTGAAGCAGAGACACTGATGTGAAGCACAGACACTGATGTGAAGCAAAGACACTGATGTGAAGCAAAGACACTGATGTGAAGCACAGACACTGATGTTAAGCAAAGACACTGATGTGATGCACAGACACTGATGTGAAGCAAAGACACTGATGTGAAGCAGAGACACTGATGTGAAGCAAAGACACTGATGTGAAGCAAAGACACTGATGTGAAGCACAGACACTGATGTGAAGCACAGACACTGATGTGAAGCACAGACACTGATGTGAAGCACAGACCCTGATGTGAAGCACAGACACTGATGTGAAGCACATACCCTGATGTGAAGCACAGACACTGATGTGAAGCACAGACACTGATGTTAAGCACAGACACTGATGTGAAGCACAGACACTGATGTGAAGCACAGACACTGATGTTAAGCACAGACACTGATGTGAAGCCTAGACACTGATGTGAAGCACAGACACTGATGTGAAGCACAGACACTGACGTGAAGCGCAGACACTGATATTAAGAACAGACACTGATGTGAAGCATAAACACTGATGTGAAGCACAGACACTGATGTGAAGCACAGACACAGATGTGAAGCACAGACACTGATGTGAAGCACAGACACTGATGTGATGCACAGACACTGATGTGAAGCAAAGACACTGATGTGAAGCAGAGACACTGATGTGAAGCAAAGACACTGATGTGATGCACAGACACTGATGTGAAGCAAAGACACTGATGTGAAGCACAGACACTGACGTGAAGCACAGACACTGATGTGAAGCACAGACACTGATGTGAAGCACAGACACTGATATTAAGAACAGACACTGATGTGAAGCACAAACACTGATGTGAAGCACAAACACTGATGTGAAGCACAGACACTGATGTGAAGCACAGAAACTGATGTGAAGCAAAGACACTGATGAGATGCACAGACACTGATGTGAAGCAAAGACACTGATGTGAAGAACAGAAACTGATGTGAAGCAAAGACACTGATGTGATGCACAGACACTGATGTGAAGCAAAGACACTGATGTGAAGCACAGACACTGATGTGAAGCACAGACACTGATGTGAAGCACAGACACTGATGTGAAGCACAGACACTGATGTGAAGCACTGACACGTTGTGATGCACAGACACTGATGTGAAGCACAGACCCTGATGTGAAGCAAAGACACTGATGTGAAGCACAGACACTGATGTGAAGCAGAGACACTGATGTGAAGCACAGACACTGATGTGAAGCACAGACACTGATGTGAAGCACAGAAACTGATGTGAAGCACAGACACTGATGTTATGCAAAGACACTGATGTGAAGCACAGACACTGATGTGAAGCAAAGACACTGATGTGAAGCACAGACACTGACGTGAAGCGCAGACACTGATATTAAGAACAGACACTGATGTGAAGCACAAACACTGATGTGAAGCACAGACACTGATGTGAAGCACAGACACAGATGTGAAGCACAGACACTGATGTGAAGCACAGACACTGATGTGATGCACAGACACTGATGTGAAGCAAAGACACTGATGTGAAGCAGAGACACTGATGTGAAGCAAAGACACTGATGTGATGCACAGACACTGATGTGAAGCAAAGACACTGATGTGAAGCACAGACACTGACGTGAAGCACAGACACTGATGTGAAGCACAGACACTGATGTGAAGCACAGACACTGATATTAAGAACAGACACTGATGTGAAGCACAAACACTGATGTGAAGCACAAACACTGATGTGAAGCACAGACACTGATGTGAAGCACAGAAACTGATGTGAAGCAAAGACACTGATGAGATGCACAGACACTGATGTGAAGCAAAGACACTGATGTGAAGCACAGAAACTGATGTGAAGCAAAGACACTGATGTGATGCACAGACACTGATGTGAAGCAAAGACACTGATGTGAAGCACAGACACTGATGTGAAGCACAGTCACTGATGTGAAGCACAGACACTGATGTGAAGCACAGACACTGATGTGAAGCACAGACACGTTGTGATGCACAGACACTGATGTGAAGCACAGACCCTGATGTGAAGCACAGACACTGATGTGAAGCACAGACCCTGATGTGAAGCACAGACACTGATGTGAAGCACAGACACTGATGTGATGCACAGACACTGATGTGAAGCTCAGACACTGATGTGAAGCACAGACACTGATGTGAATCTCAGACACTGATGTGAAGCTCAGACACTGATGTGAAGCACAGACACTGATGTGAAGCACAGACAATTTGTGATGCACATACACTGATGTGAAGAACAGACACTGATGTGAAGCACAGACACTGATGTGAAGCACAGACACTGATGTGAAGCAGAGACACTGATGTGAAGCACAGACACTGATGTGAAGCAGAGACACTGATGTGATGCACAGACACTGATGTGAAGCACAGACACTGATGTGAAGCACAGACCCTGATATGAAGCACAGACACTGATGTGAATCACAGACACTGATGTGAATCTCAGACACTGATGTGAAGCACAGACACTGATGTGAAGCACAGACACTGATGTGAAGCACAGACACTGATGTGAAGCACAGACACGTTGTGATGCACAGACACTGATGTGAAGCACAGACCCTGATGTGAATCTCAGACACTGATGTGAAGCACAGACACTGATGTGAATCTCAGACACTGATGTGAAGCACAGACACTGATGTGAAGCACAGACACTGATGTGAAGCACAGACACTGATGTGAAGCACAGACACTGATGTGAAGCACAGACACGTTGTGATGCACAGACACTGATGTGAAGCACAGACACTGATGTGAAGCACAGACCCTGATGTGAAGCACAGACACTGATGTGAAGCACAGACACTGATGTGATGCACAGACACTGATGTGAAGCTCAGACACTGATGTGAAGCACAGACACTGATGTGAATCTCAGACACTGATGTGAAGCTCAGATACTGATGTGAAGCACAGACACTGATGTGAAGCACAGACACTTTGTGATGCACAGACACTGATGTGAAGCACAGACACTGATGTGAAGCACAGACCCTGATGTGAAGCACAGACACTGATGTGAATTACAGACACTGATGTGAAGCACAGACACTGATGTGAAGCACAGACACTGATGTGAAGCACAGACCCTGATGTGAAGCACAGACACTGATGTGAATCACAGACAATGATGTGAAGCACAGACACTGATGTGAAGCACAGACACTGATGTGAAGCACAGACACTTTGTGATGCACAGACACTGATGTGAAGCACAGACACTGATGTGAAGCACAAACACTGATGTGGTGCACAGAAACTGATGTGAAGCACAGACACTGATGTGAAGCACAGAAACTGATGTGAAGCACAGACACTGATGTTAAGCAAAGACACTGATGTGATGCACAGACACTGATGTGAAGCAAAGACACTGATGTAAAGCACAGACACTGATGTGAAGCACAGAAACTGATGTGATGCACAGACACTGATGTGAAGCACAGAAACTGATGTGAAGCACAGATACTGATGTTAAGTACAGACACTGATGTGAAGCACAGACACTGATGTTAAGCACAGACACTGACGTGAAACAGAGACGCTGAGGTGAAGCACAGATTCTGTGAAGCACAGACACTTTGTGATGCACAGACACTGATGTGAAGCACAGACACTGATGTGAAGCACAGACACTTTGTGATGCACAGACACTAATGTGAAGCGCAGACACTGATGTGAAGCACAGATACTAATGTGAATCTCAGACACTGATGTGAAGCACAGATACTGATGTGAAGCACAGACACTGATGTGAAGCACAGACACTGATGTGAAGCACAGACACTGACGTGAAGCACAGACACTGATGTGAAGCCTAGACACTGTTGTGAAGCACAGACACTGATGTGAAGCACAGATACTGATGTGAAGCACAGACACTGATGTGAAGCACAGACACTGATGTGAAGCACAGACACTGATGTTAAGCACAGACACTGATGTGAAGCCTAGACACTGATGTGAAGCACAGACACTGATGTGAAGCACAGACACTGATGTGAAGCACAGACACTGATGTGAAGCACAGACCCTGATGTGAAGCACAGATACTGATGTGAAGCACAGACACGTTGTGATGCACAGACCCTGATGTGAAGCACAGACACTGATGTGAAGCACAGACCCTGATGTGAAGAAAAGACACTGATGTGATGCACAGACACTGATGTGAAGCACAGAAACTGATGTGAAGCACAGACACTGATGTGAAGCACAGACACTGATGTGAAGCAAAGACACTGATGTGAAGCAGAGACACTGATGTGAAGCACAGACACTGATGTGAAGCAAAGACACTGATGTGAAGCAAAGACACTGATGTGAAGCACAGACACTGATGTTAAGCAAAGACACTGATGTGATGCACAGACACTGATGTGAAGCAAAGACACTGATGTGAAGCAGAGACACTGATGTGAAGCAAAGACACTGATGTGAAGCAAAGACACTGATGTGAAGCACAGACACTGATGTGAAGCACAGACACTGATGTGAAGCACAGACACTGATGTGAAGCACAGACCCTGATGTGAAGCACAGACACTGATGTGAAGCACATACCCTGATGTGAAGCACAGACACTGATGTGAAGCACAGACACTGATGTTAAGCAAAGACACTGATGTGAAGCACAGACACTGATGTGAAGCAGAGACACTGATGTGAAGCACAGACACTGATGTGAAGCAGAGACACTGATGTGATGCACAGACACTGATGTGAAGCACAGACACTCATGTGAAGCACAGACCCTGATATGAAGCACAGACACTGATGTGAAGCACAGACACTGATGTGAAGCAAAGACACTGATGTGAAGCAGAGACACTGATGTGAAGCACAGACACTGATATGAAGCAAAGACACTGATGTGAAGCAAAGACACTGATGTGAAGCACAGACACTGATGTGAAGCAAAGACACTGATGTGAAGCAGAGACACTGATGTGAAGCAAAGACACTGATGTGAAGCAAAGACACTGATGTGAAGCACAGACACTGATGTGAAGCAAAGACACTGATGTGAAGCACAGACACTGATGTGAAGCACAGACACTGATGTGAAGCACAGACCCTGATGTGAAGCACAGACACTGATGTGAAGCACATACCCTGATGTGAAGCACAGACACTGATGTGAAGCACAGACACTGATGTTAAGCAAAGACACTGATGTGATGCACAGACACTGATGTTAAGCACAGACACTGATGTGAAGCACAGACACTGATGTGAAGCACAGACACTGATGTGAAGCACAGACACTGATGTGAAGCACAGAAACTGATGTGAAGCACAGACACTGATGTTAAGCACAGACACTGATGTGAAGCACAGACACTGATGTGAAGCACAGACACTGATGTGAAGCAAAGACACTGATGTGAAGCACAGAAACTGATGTGAAGCACAGACACTGATGTTAAGCACAGACACTGATGTGAAGCACAGACACTGATGTGAAGCACAGACACTGAAGTGAAGCACAGACACGTTGTGATGCACAGACACTGATGTGAAGCACAGACACTGATGTGAAGCACAGACACTGATGTGAATCTCAGACACTGATGTGAAGCACAGACACTGATGTGAAGCACAGACACTGATGTGAAGCACAGACACTGATGTGAAGCACAGACACGTTGTGATGCACAGACACTGATGTGAAGCACAGACCCTGATGTGAAGCACAGACACTGATGTGAAGCACAGACCCTGATGTGAAGCACAGACACTGATGTGAAGCACAGACACTGATGTGATGCACAGACACTGATGTGAAGCTCAGACACTGATGTGAAGCACAGACACTGATGTGAATCTCAGACACTGATGTGAAGCTCAGACACTGATGTGAAGCACAGACACTGATGTGAAGCACAGACAATTTGTGATGCACATACACTGATGTGAAGAACAGACACTGATGTGAAGCACAGACCCTGATGTGAAGCACAGACACTGATGTGAATCACAGACACTGATGTGAAGCACAGACACTGATGTGAAGCAGAGACACTGATGTGAAGCACAGACACTGATGTGAAGCAGAGACACTGATGTGATGCACAGACACTGATGTGAAGCACAGACACTGATGTGAAGCACAGACCCTGATATGAAGCACAGACACTGATGTGAATCACAGACACTGATGTGAATCTCAGACACTGATGTGAAGCACAGACACTGATGTGAAGCACAGACACTGATGTGAAGCACAGACACTGATGTGAAGCACAGACACGTTGTGATGCACAGACACTGATGTGAAGCACAGACCCTGATGTGAATCTCAGACACTGATGTGAAGCACAGACACTGATGTGAATCTCAGACACTGATGTGAAGCACAGACACTGATGTGAAGCACAGACACTGATGTGAAGCACAGACACTGATGTGAAGCACAGACACTGATGTGAAGCACAGACACGTTGTGATGCACAGACACTGATGTGAAGCACAGA
Source organism: Narcine bancroftii (assembly GCF_036971445.1). Lineage (NCBI taxonomy): Eukaryota > Metazoa > Chordata > Chondrichthyes > Torpediniformes > Narcinidae > Narcine > Narcine bancroftii. The sequence goes on along the minus strand of NC_091471.1, from coordinate 137,488,977 downwards.
CACTGATGTGAAGCACAGACCCTGATGTGAAGCACAGACACTGATGTGAAGCACAGACACTGATGTGATGCACAGACACTGATGTGAAGCTCAGACACTGATGTGAAGCACAGACACTGATGTGAATCTCAGACACTGATGTGAAGCTCAGACACTGATGTGAAGCACAGACACTGATGTGAAGCACAGACACTTTGCGATGCACAGACACTGATGTGAAGCACAGACACTGATGTGAAGCACAGACCCTGATGTGAAGCACAGACACTGATGTGAATCACAGACACTGATGTGAAGCACAGACACTGATGTGAATTACAGACACTGATGTGAAGAACAGACACTGATGTGAAGCACAGACACTGATGTGAAGCGCAGACCCTGATGTTAAGCACAGACACTGATGTGAATCACAGACAATGATGTGAAGCACAGACACTGATGTGAAGCACAGACACTGATGTGAAGCACAGACACTTTGTGATGCACAGACACTGATGTGAAGCACAGACACTGATGTGAAGCACAAACACTGATGTGGTGCACAGAAACTGATGTGAAGCACAGACACTGATGTGAAGCACAGAAACTGATGTGAAGCACAGACACTGATGTTAAGCAAAGACACTGATGTGATGCACAGACACTGATGTGAAGCAAAGACACTGATGTAAAGCACAGACACTGATGTGAAGCACAGAAACTGATGTGATGCACAGACACTGATGTGAAGCACAGAAACTGATGTGAAGCACAGATACTGATGTTAAGTACAGACACTGATGTGAAGCACAGACACTGATGTTAAGCACAGACACTGACGTGAAACAGAGACGCTGAGGTGAAGGACAGATTCTGTGAAGCACAGACACTTTGTGATGCACAGACACTGATGTGAAGCACAGACACTGATGTGAAGCACAGACACTTTGTGATGCACAGACACTAATGTGAAGCGCAGACACTGATGTGAAGCACAGATACTAATGTGAATCTCAGACACTGATGTGAAGCACAGATACTGATGTGAAGCACAGACACTGATGTGAAGCACAGACACTGATGTGAAGCACAGACACTGACGTGAAGCACAGACACTGATGTGAAGCCTAGACACTGATGTGAAGCACAGACACTGATGTGAAGCACAGATACTGATGTGAAGCACAGACACTGATGTGAAGCACAGACACTGATGTGAAGCACAGACACTGATGTTAAGCACAGACACTGATGTGAAGCCTAGACACTGATGTGAAGCACAGACACTGATGTGAAGCACAGACACTGATGTGAAGCACAGACACTGATGTGAAGCACAGACCCTGATGTGAAGCACAGATACTGATGTGAAGCACAGACACGTTGTGATGCACAGACCCTGATGTGAAGCACAGACACTGATGTGAAGCACAGACCCTGATGTGAAGAAAAGACACTGATGTGAAGCACAGACACTGATGTGAAGCACAGACACGTTGTGATGCACAGACACTGATGTGAAGCACAGACACTGATGTGAAGCACAGACACTGATGTGAATCTCAGACACTGATGTGAAGCACAGACACTGATGTGAAGCACAGACACTGATGTGAAGCACAGACTCTGATGTGAAGCACAGACACGTTGTGATGCACAGACACTGATGTGAAGCACAGACCCTGATGTGAAGCACAGACACTGATGTGAAGCACAGACCCTGATGTGAAGCACAGACACTGATGTGAAGCACAGACCCTGATGTGAAGCGCAGACCCTGATGTGAAGCACAGACACTGATGTGATGCACAGACACTGATGTGATGCACAGACACTGATGTGAAGCACAGACACTGATGTGAAGCACAGACACTGATGTGAAGCACAGACACTGATGTGAACCACAGATTCCGTGAAGCACGGACACTTTGTGATGCACAGACACTGACGTGAAGCGCAGACACTGATATTAAGCAAAGACACTGATGTGAAGCACAGACACTGATGTGAAGCACAGACACTGACGTGAAACAGAGACGCTGAGGTGAAGCACAGATTCTGTGAAGCACAGACACTTTGTGATGCACAGACACTGATGTGAAGCGCAGACACTGATGTGAAGCACAGACACTGATGTGAAGCGCAGACACTTTGTGATGCACAGACACTGACGTGAAGCGCAGACACTGATATTAAGCAAAGACACTGATGTGAAGCACAGACACTGATGTTAAGCACAGACACTGAAGTGAAACAGAGACGCTGAGGTGAAGCACAAATTCTGTGAAGCACAGACACTTTGTGATACACAGACACTGATGTGCAGCACAGACACTTTGTGATGCACAGACACTGATGTGAGACCCAGGCCTTTAGGTGAAGCATAGACACTGATGTGAAGCACAGATTCCGTGAAGCACAGACACTTTGTGATGCACAGACACTGACGTGAAGCGCAGACACTGATATTAAGAACAGACACTGATGTGAAGCACAAACACTGATGTGAAGCACAGACACTGATGTGAAGCACAGACACTGATGTGAAGCACAGACACTGATGTGAAGCAAAGACACTGATGTGAAGCAGAGACACTGATGTGAAGCACAGACACTGATGTGAAGCACAGACACTGATGTGAAGCACAGACACTGACGTGAAGCGCAGACACTGATATTAAGAACAGACACTGATGTGAAGCACAAACACTGATGTGAAGCACAGACACTGATGTGAAGCACAGACACAGATGTGAAGCACAGACACTGATGTGAAGCACAGACACTGATGTGATGCACAGACACTGATGTGAAGCAAAGACACTGATGTGAAGCAGAGACACTGATGTGAAGCAAAGACACTGATGTGATGCACAGACACTGATGTGAAGCAAAGACACTGATGTGAAGCACAGACACTGACGTGAAGCACAGACACTGATGTGAAGCACAGACACTGATGTGAAGCACAGACACTGATATTAAGAACAGACACTGATGTGAAGCACAAACACTGATGTGAAGCACAAACACTGATGTGAAGCACAGACACTGATGTGAAGCACAGAAACTGATGTGAAGCAAAGACACTGATGTGATGCACAGACACTGATGTGAAGCAAAGACACTGATGTGAAGCACAGAAACTGATGTGAAGCAAAGACACTGATGTGATGCACAGACACTGATGTGAAGCAAAGACACTGATGTGAAGCACAGACACTGATGTGAAGCACAGACACTGATGTGAAGCACAGACACTGATGTGAAGCACAGACACTGATGTGAAGCACAGACACGTTGTGATGCACAGACACTGATGTGAAGCACAGACCCTGATGTGAAGCACAGACACTGATGTGAAGCACAGACCCTGATGTGAAGCACAGACACTGATGTGAAGCACAGACACTGATGTGATGCACAGACACTGATGTGAAGCTCAGACACTGATGTGAAGCACAGACACTGATGTGAATCTCAGACACTGATGTGAAGCTCAGACACTGATGTGAAGCACAGACACTGATGTGAAGCACAGACAATTTGTGATGCACATACACTGATGTGAAGAACAGACACTGATGTGAAGCACAGACCCTGATGTGAAGCACAGACACTGATGTGAATCACAGACACTGATGTGAAGCACAGACACTGATGTGAAGCAGAGACACTGATGTGAAGCACAGACACTGATGTGAAGCAGAGACACTGATGTGATGCACAGACACTGATGTGAAGCACAGACACTGATGTGAAGCACAGACCCTGATATGAAGCACAGACACTGATGTGAATCACAGACACTGATGTGAATCTCAGACACTGATGTGAAGCACAGACACTGATGTGAAGCACAGACACTGATGTGAAGCACAGACACTGATGTGAAGCACAGACACGTTGTGATGCACAGACACTGATGTGAAGCACAGACCCTGATGTGAATCTCAGACACTGATGTGAAGCACAGACACTGATGTGAATCTCAGACACTGATGTGAAGCACAGACACTGATGTGAAGCACAGACACTGATGTGAAGCACAGACACTGATGTGAAGCACAGACACTGATGTGAAGCACAGACATGTTGTGATGCACAGACACTGATGTGAAGCACAGACACTGATGTGAAGCACAGACCCTGATGTGAAGCACAGACACTGATGTGAAGCACAGACACTGATGTGATGCACAGACACTGATGTGAAGCTCAGACACTGATGTGAAGCACAGACACTGATGTGAATCTCAGACACTGATGTGAAGCTCAGACACTGATGTGAAGCACAGACACTGATGTGAAGCACAGACACTGATGTGAAGCACAGACACTGACGTGAAGCACAGACACTGATGTGAAGCCTAGACACTGTTGTGAAGCACAGACACTGATGTGAAGCACAGATACTGATGTGAAGCACAGACACTGATGTGAAGCACAGACACTGATGTGAAGCACAGACACTGATGTTAAGCACAGACACTGATGTGAAGCCTAGACACTGATGTGAAGCACAGACACTGATGTGAAGCACAGACACTGATGTGAAGCACAGACACTGATGTGAAGCACAGACCCTGATGTGAAGCACAGATACTGATGTGAAGCACAGACACGTTGTGATGCACAGACCCTGATGTGAAGCACAGACACTGATGTGAAGCACAGACCCTGATGTGAAGAAAAGACACTGATGTGATGCACAGACACTGATGTGAAGCACAGAAACTGATGTGAAGCACAGACACTGATGTGAAGCACAGACACTGATGTGAAGCAAAGACACTGATGTGAAGCAGAGACACTGATGTGAAGCACAGACACTGATGTGAAGCAAAGACACTGATGTGAAGCAAAGACACTGATGTGAAGCACAGACACTGATGTTAAGCAAAGACACTGATGTGATGCACAGACACTGATGTGAAGCAAAGACACTGATGTGAAGCAGAGACACTGATGTGAAGCAAAGACACTGATGTGAAGCAAAGACACTGATGTGAAGCACAGACACTGATGTGAAGCACAGACACTGATGTGAAGCACAGACACTGATGTGAAGCACAGACCCTGATGTGAAGCACAGACACTGATGTGAAGCACATACCCTGATGTGAAGCACAGACACTGATGTGAAGCACAGACACTGATGTTAAGCACAGACACTGATGTGAAGCACAGACACTGATGTGAAGCACAGACACTGATGTTAAGCACAGACACTGATGTGAAGCCTAGACACTGATGTGAAGCACAGACACTGATGTGAAGCACAGACACTGACGTGAAGCGCAGACACTGATATTAAGAACAGACACTGATGTGAAGCATAAACACTGATGTGAAGCACAGACACTGATGTGAAGCACAGACACAGATGTGAAGCACAGACACTGATGTGAAGCACAGACACTGATGTGATGCACAGACACTGATGTGAAGCAAAGACACTGATGTGAAGCAGAGACACTGATGTGAAGCAAAGACACTGATGTGATGCACAGACACTGATGTGAAGCAAAGACACTGATGTGAAGCACAGACACTGACGTGAAGCACAGACACTGATGTGAAGCACAGACACTGATGTGAAGCACAGACACTGATATTAAGAACAGACACTGATGTGAAGCACAAACACTGATGTGAAGCACAAACACTGATGTGAAGCACAGACACTGATGTGAAGCACAGAAACTGATGTGAAGCAAAGACACTGATGAGATGCACAGACACTGATGTGAAGCAAAGACACTGATGTGAAGCACAGAAACTGATGTGAAGCAAAGACACTGATGTGATGCACAGACACTGATGTGAAGCAAAGACACTGATGTGAAGCACAGACACTGATGTGAAGCACAGACACTGATGTGAAGCACAGACACTGATGTGAAGCACAGACACTGATGTGAAGCACTGACACGTTGTGATGCACAGACACTGATGTGAAGCACAGACCCTGATGTGAAGCAAAGACACTGATGTGAAGCACAGACACTGATGTGAAGCAGAGACACTGATGTGAAGCACAGACACTGATGTGAAGCACAGACACTGATGTGAAGCACAGAAACTGATGTGAAGCACAGACACTGATGTTATGCAAAGACACTGATGTGAAGCACAGACACTGATGTGAAGCAAAGACACTGATGTGAAGCACAGACACTGACGTGAAGCGCAGACACTGATATTAAGAACAGACACTGATGTGAAGCACAAACACTGATGTGAAGCACAGACACTGATGTGAAGCACAGACACAGATGTGAAGCACAGACACTGATGTGAAGCACAGACACTGATGTGATGCACAGACACTGATGTGAAGCAAAGACACTGATGTGAAGCAGAGACACTGATGTGAAGCAAAGACACTGATGTGATGCACAGACACTGATGTGAAGCAAAGACACTGATGTGAAGCACAGACACTGACGTGAAGCACAGACACTGATGTGAAGCACAGACACTGATGTGAAGCACAGACACTGATATTAAGAACAGACACTGATGTGAAGCACAAACACTGATGTGAAGCACAAACACTGATGTGAAGCACAGACACTGATGTGAAGCACAGAAACTGATGTGAAGCAAAGACACTGATGAGATGCACAGACACTGATGTGAAGCAAAGACACTGATGTGAAGCACAGAAACTGATGTGAAGCAAAGACACTGATGTGATGCACAGACACTGATGTGAAGCAAAGACACTGATGTGAAGCACAGACACTGATGTGAAGCACAGTCACTGATGTGAAGCACAGACACTGATGTGAAGCACAGACACTGATGTGAAGCACAGACACGTTGTGATGCACAGACACTGATGTGAAGCACAGACCCTGATGTGAAGCACAGACACTGATGTGAAGCACAGACCCTGATGTGAAGCACAGACACTGATGTGAAGCACAGACACTGATGTGATGCACAGACACTGATGTGAAGCTCAGACACTGATGTGAAGCACAGACACTGATGTGAATCTCAGACACTGATGTGAAGCTCAGACACTGATGTGAAGCACAGACACTGATGTGAAGCACAGACAATTTGTGATGCACATACACTGATGTGAAGAACAGACACTGATGTGAAGCACAGACACTGATGTGAAGCACAGACACTGATGTGAAGCAGAGACACTGATGTGAAGCACAGACACTGATGTGAAGCAGAGACACTGATGTGATGCACAGACACTGATGTGAAGCACAGACACTGATGTGAAGCACAGACCCTGATATGAAGCACAGACACTGATGTGAATCACAGACACTGATGTGAATCTCAGACACTGATGTGAAGCACAGACACTGATGTGAAGCACAGACACTGATGTGAAGCACAGACACTGATGTGAAGCACAGACACGTTGTGATGCACAGACACTGATGTGAAGCACAGACCCTGATGTGAATCTCAGACACTGATGTGAAGCACAGACACTGATGTGAATCTCAGACACTGATGTGAAGCACAGACACTGATGTGAAGCACAGACACTGATGTGAAGCACAGACACTGATGTGAAGCACAGACACTGATGTGAAGCACAGACACGTTGTGATGCACAGACACTGATGTGAAGCACAGACACTGATGTGAAGCACAGACCCTGATGTGAAGCACAGACACTGATGTGAAGCACAGACACTGATGTGATGCACAGACACTGATGTGAAGCTCAGACACTGATGTGAAGCACAGACACTGATGTGAATCTCAGACACTGATGTGAAGCTCAGATACTGATGTGAAGCACAGACACTGATGTGAAGCACAGACACTTTGTGATGCACAGACACTGATGTGAAGCACAGACACTGATGTGAAGCACAGACCCTGATGTGAAGCACAGACACTGATGTGAATTACAGACACTGATGTGAAGCACAGACACTGATGTGAAGCACAGACACTGATGTGAAGCACAGACCCTGATGTGAAGCACAGACACTGATGTGAATCACAGACAATGATGTGAAGCACAGACACTGATGTGAAGCACAGACACTGATGTGAAGCACAGACACTTTGTGATGCACAGACACTGATGTGAAGCACAGACACTGATGTGAAGCACAAACACTGATGTGGTGCACAGAAACTGATGTGAAGCACAGACACTGATGTGAAGCACAGAAACTGATGTGAAGCACAGACACTGATGTTAAGCAAAGACACTGATGTGATGCACAGACACTGATGTGAAGCAAAGACACTGATGTAAAGCACAGACACTGATGTGAAGCACAGAAACTGATGTGATGCACAGACACTGATGTGAAGCACAGAAACTGATGTGAAGCACAGATACTGATGTTAAGTACAGACACTGATGTGAAGCACAGACACTGATGTTAAGCACAGACACTGACGTGAAACAGAGACGCTGAGGTGAAGCACAGATTCTGTGAAGCACAGACACTTTGTGATGCACAGACACTGATGTGAAGCACAGACACTGATGTGAAGCACAGACACTTTGTGATGCACAGACACTAATGTGAAGCGCAGACACTGATGTGAAGCACAGATACTAATGTGAATCTCAGACACTGATGTGAAGCACAGATACTGATGTGAAGCACAGACACTGATGTGAAGCACAGACACTGATGTGAAGCACAGACACTGACGTGAAGCACAGACACTGATGTGAAGCCTAGACACTGTTGTGAAGCACAGACACTGATGTGAAGCACAGATACTGATGTGAAGCACAGACACTGATGTGAAGCACAGACACTGATGTGAAGCACAGACACTGATGTTAAGCACAGACACTGATGTGAAGCCTAGACACTGATGTGAAGCACAGACACTGATGTGAAGCACAGACACTGATGTGAAGCACAGACACTGATGTGAAGCACAGACCCTGATGTGAAGCACAGATACTGATGTGAAGCACAGACACGTTGTGATGCACAGACCCTGATGTGAAGCACAGACACTGATGTGAAGCACAGACCCTGATGTGAAGAAAAGACACTGATGTGATGCACAGACACTGATGTGAAGCACAGAAACTGATGTGAAGCACAGACACTGATGTGAAGCACAGACACTGATGTGAAGCAAAGACACTGATGTGAAGCAGAGACACTGATGTGAAGCACAGACACTGATGTGAAGCAAAGACACTGATGTGAAGCAAAGACACTGATGTGAAGCACAGACACTGATGTTAAGCAAAGACACTGATGTGATGCACAGACACTGATGTGAAGCAAAGACACTGATGTGAAGCAGAGACACTGATGTGAAGCAAAGACACTGATGTGAAGCAAAGACACTGATGTGAAGCACAGACACTGATGTGAAGCACAGACACTGATGTGAAGCACAGACACTGATGTGAAGCACAGACCCTGATGTGAAGCACAGACACTGATGTGAAGCACATACCCTGATGTGAAGCACAGACACTGATGTGAAGCACAGACACTGATGTTAAGCAAAGACACTGATGTGAAGCACAGACACTGATGTGAAGCAAAGACACTGATGTGAAGCACAAACACTGATGTGAAGCAAAGACACTGATGTTAAGCAAAGACACTGATGTGAAGCACAGACACTGATGTGAAGCACAGACACTGATGTGAAGCACAGACACTGATGTGAAGCACAGACACTGATGTGATGCACAGACACTGATGTGAAGCACAGAAACTGATGTGAAGCACAGACACTGATGTTAAGCACAGACACTGATGTGAAGCACAGACACTGATGTGAAGCACAGACACTGATGTGAAGCAAAGACACTGATGTGAAGCACAGAAACTGATGTGAAGCACAGACACTGATGTTAAGCACAGACACTGATGTGAAGCACAGACACTGATGTGAAGCACAGACACTGATGTGAAGCACAGACACGTTGTGATGCACAGACACTGATGTGAAGCACAGACACTGATGTGAAGCACAGACACTGATGTGAATCTCAGACACTGATGTGAAGCACAGACACTGATGTGAAGCACAGACACTGATGTGAAGCACAGACACTGATGTGAAGCACAGACACGTTGTGATGCACAGACACTGATGTGAAGCACAGACCCTGATGTGAAGCACAGACACTGATGTGAAGCACAGACCCTGATGTGAAGCACAGACACTGATGTGAAGCACAGACACTGATGTGATGCACAGACACTGATGTGAAGCTCAGACACTGATGTGAAGCACAGACACTGATGTGAATCTCAGACACTGATGTGAAGCTCAGACACTGATGTGAAGCACAGACACTGATGTGAAGCACAGACACTTTGTGATGCACAGACACTGATGTGAAGCACAGACACTGATGTGAAGCACAGACCCTGATGTGAAGCACAGACACTGATGTGAATCACAGACACTGATGTGAAGCACAGACACTGATGTGAAGCAGAGACACTGATGTGAAGCACAGACACTGATGTGAAGCAGAGACACTGATGTGATGCACAGACACTGATGTGAAGCACAGACACTCATGTGAAGCACAGACCCTGATATGAAGCACAGACACTGATGTGAAGCACAGACACTGATGTGAAGCAAAGACACTGATGTGAAGCAGAGACACTGATGTGAAGCACAGACACTGATATGAAGCAAAGACACTGATGTGAAGCAAAGACACTGATGTGAAGCACAGACACTGATGTGAAGCAAAGACACTGATGTGAAGCAGAGACACTGATGTGAAGCAAAGATACTGATGTGAAGCAAAGACACTGATGTGAAGCACAGACACTGATGTGAAGCAAAGACACTGATGTGAAGCACAGACACTGATGTGAAGCACAGACACTGATGTGAAGCACAGACCCTGATGTGAAGCACAGACACTGATGTGAAGCACATACCCTGATGTGAAGCACAGACACTGATGTGAAGCACAGACACTGATGTTAAGCAAAGACACTGATGTGATGCACAGACACTGATGTTAAGCACAGACACTGATGTGAAGCACAGACACTGATGTGAAGCACAGACACTGATGTGAAGCACAGAAACTGATGTGAAGCACAGAAACTGATGTGAAGCACAGACACTGATGTTAAGCACAGACACTGATGTGAAGCACAGACACTGATGTGAAGCACAGACACTGATGTGAAGCAAAGACACTGATGTGAAGCACAGAAACTGATGTGAAGCACAGACACTGATGTTAAGCACAGACACTGATGTGAAGCACAGACACTGATGTGAAGCACAGACACTGAAGTGAAGCACAGACACGTTGTGATGCACAGACACTGATGTGAAGCACAGACACTGATGTGAAGCACAGACACTGATGTGAATCTCAGACACTGATGTGAAGCACAGACACTGATGTGAAGCACAGACACTGATGTGAAGCACAGACACTGATGTGAAGCACAGACACGTTGTGATGCACAGACACTGATGTGAAGCACAGACCCTGATGTGAAGCACAGACACTGATGTGAAGCACAGACACTGATGTGATGCACAGACACTGATGTGAAGCTCAGACACTGATGTGAAGCACAGACACTGATGTGAATCTCAGAAACTGATGTGAAGCTCAGACACTGATGTGAAGCACAGACACTGATGTGAAGCACAGACAATTTGTGATGCACATACACTGATGTGAAGAACAGACACTGATGTGAAGCACAGACCCTGATGTGAAGCACAGACACTGATGTGAATCACAGACACTGATGTGAAGCACAGACACTGATGTGAAGCAGAGACACTGATGTGAAGCACAGACACTGATGTGAAGCAGAGACACTGATGTGATGCACAGACACTGATGTGAAGCACAGACACTGATGTGAAGCACAGACCCTGATATGAAGCACAGACACTGATGTGAATCACAGACACTGATGTGAATCTCAGACACTGATGTGAAGCACAGACACTGATGTGAAGCACAGACACTGATGTGAAGCACAGACACTGATGTGAAGCACAGACACGTTGTGATGCACAGACACTGATGTGAAGCACAGACCCTGATGTGAATCTCAGACACTGATGTGAAGCACAGACACTGATGTGAATCTCAGACACTGATGTGAAGCACAGACACTGATGTGAAGCACAGACACTGATGTGAAGCACAGACACTGATGTGAAGCACAGACACTGATGTGAAGCACAGACACGTTGTGATGCACAGACACTGATGTGAAGCACAGACACTGATGTGAAGCACAGACCCTGATGTGAAGCACAGACACTGATGTGAAGCACAGACACTGATGTGATGCACAGACACTGATGTGAAGCTCAGACACTGATGTGAAGCACAGACACTGATGTGAATCTCAGACACTGATGTGAAGCTCAGACACTGATGTGAAGCACAGACACTGATGTGAAGCACAGACACTTTGCGATGCACAGACACTGATGTGAAGCACAGACACTGATGTGAAGCACAGACCCTGATGTGAAGCACAGACACTGATGTGAATCACAGACACTGATGTGAAGCACAGACACTGATGTGAATTACAGACACTGATGTGAAGAACAGACACTGATGTGAAGCACAGACACTGATGTGAAGCGCAGACCCTGATGTTAAGCACAGACACTGATGTGAATCACAGACAATGATGTGAAGCACAGACACTGATGTGAAGCACAGACACTGATGTGAAGCACAGACACTTTGTGATGCACAGACACTGATGTGAAGCACAGACACTGATGTGAAGCACAAACACTGATGTGGTGCACAGAAACTGATGTGAAGCACAGACACTGATGTGAAGCACAGAAACTGATGTGAAGCACAGACACTGATGTTAAGCAAAGACACTGATGTGATGCACAGACACTGATGTGAAGCAAAGACACTGATGTAAAGCACAGACACTGATGTGAAGCACAGAAACTGATGTGATGCACAGACACTGATGTGAAGCACAGAAACTGATGTGAAGCACAGATACTGATGTTAAGTACAGACACTGATGTGAAGCACAGACACTGATGTTAAGCACAGACACTGACGTGAAACAGAGACGCTGAGGTGAAGGACAGATTCTGTGAAGCACAGACACTTTGTGATGCACAGACACTGATGTGAAGCACAGACACTGATGTGAAGCACAGACACTTTGTGATGCACAGACACTAATGTGAAGCGCAGACACTGATGTGAAGCACAGATACTAATGTGAATCTCAGACACTGATGTGAAGCACAGATACTGATGTGAAGCACAGACACTGATGTGAAGCACAGACACTGATGTGAAGCACAGACACTGACGTGAAGCACAGACACTGATGTGAAGCCTAGACACTGATGTGAAGCACAGACACTGATGTGAAGCACAGATACTGATGTGAAGCACAGACACTGATGTGAAGCACAGACACTGATGTGAAGCACAGACACTGATGTTAAGCACAGACACTGATGTGAAGCCTAGACACTGATGTGAAGCACAGACACTGATGTGAAGCACAGACACTGATGTGAAGCACAGACACTGATGTGAAGCACAGACCCTGATGTGAAGCACAGATACTGATGTGAAGCACAGACACGTTGTGATGCACAGACCCTGATGTGAAGCACAGACACTGATGTGAAGCACAGACCCTGATGTGAAGAAAAGACACTGATGTGAAGCACAGACACTGATGTGAAGCACAGACACGTTGTGATGCACAGACACTGATGTGAAGCACAGACACTGATGTGAAGCACAGACACTGATGTGAATCTCAGACACTGATGTGAAGCACAGACACTGATGTGAAGCACAGACACTGATGTGAAGCACAGACTCTGATGTGAAGCACAGACACGTTGTGATGCACAGACACTGATGTGAAGCACAGACCCTGATGTGAAGCACAGACACTGATGTGAAGCACAGACCCTGATGTGAAGCACAGACACTGATGTGAAGCACAGACCCTGATGTGAAGCGCAGACCCTGATGTGAAGCACAGACACTGATGTGATGCACAGACACTGATGTGATGCACAGACACTGATGTGAAGCACAGACACTGATGTGAAGCACAGACACTGATGTGAAGCACAGACACTGATGTGAACCACAGATTCCGTGAAGCACGGACACTTTGTGATGCACAGACACTGACGTGAAGCGCAGACACTGATATTAAGCAAAGACACTGATGTGAAGCACAGACACTGATGTGAAGCACAGACACTGACGTGAAACAGAGACGCTGAGGTGAAGCACAGATTCTGTGAAGCACAGACACTTTGTGATGCACAGACACTGATGTGAAGCGCAGACACTGATGTGAAGCACAGACACTGATGTGAAGCGCAGACACTTTGTGATGCACAGACACTGACGTGAAGCGCAGACACTGATATTAAGCAAAGACACTGATGTGAAGCACAGACACTGATGTTAAGCACAGACACTGAAGTGAAACAGAGACGCTGAGGTGAAGCACAAATTCTGTGAAGCACAGACACTTTGTGATACACAGACACTGATGTGCAGCACAGACACTTTGTGATGCACAGACACTGATGTGAGACCCAGGCCTTTAGGTGAAGCATAGACACTGATGTGAAGCACAGATTCCGTGAAGCACAGACACTTTGTGATGCACAGACACTGACGTGAAGCGCAGACACTGATATTAAGAACAGACACTGATGTGAAGCACAAACACTGATGTGAAGCACAGACACTGATGTGAAGCACAGACACTGATGTGAAGCACAGACACTGATGTGAAGCAAAGACACTGATGTGAAGCAGAGACACTGATGTGAAGCACAGACACTGATGTGAAGCACAGACACTGATGTGAAGCACAGACACTGACGTGAAGCGCAGACACTGATATTAAGAACAGACACTGATGTGAAGCACAAACACTGATGTGAAGCACAGACACTGATGTGAAGCACAGACACAGATGTGAAGCACAGACACTGATGTGAAGCACAGACACTGATGTGATGCACAGACACTGATGTGAAGCAAAGACACTGATGTGAAGCAGAGACACTGATGTGAAGCAAAGACACTGATGTGATGCACAGACACTGATGTGAAGCAAAGACACTGATGTGAAGCACAGACACTGATGTGAAGCACAGACACTGATATTAAGAACAGACACTGATGTGAAGCACAAACACTGATGTGAAGCACAAACACTGATGTGAAGCACAGACACTGATGTGAAGCACAGAAACTGATGTGAAGCAAAGACACTGATGTGATGCACAGACACTGATGTGAAGCAAAGACACTGATGTGAAGCACAGAAACTGATGTGAAGCAAAGACACTGATGTGATGCACAGACACTGATGTGAAGCAAAGACACTGATGTGAAGCACAGACACTGATGTGAAGCACAGACACTGATGTGAAGCACAGACACTGATGTGAAGCACAGACACTGATGTGAAGCACAGACACGTTGTGATGCACAGACACTGATGTGAAGCACAGACCCTGATGTGAAGCACAGACACTGATGTGAAGCACAGACCCTGATGTGAAGCACAGACACTGATGTGAAGCACAGACACTGATGTGATGCACAGACACTGATGTGAAGCTCAGACACTGATGTGAAGCACAGACACTGATGTGAATCTCAGACACTGATGTGAAGCTCAGACACTGATGTGAAGCACAGACACTGATGTGAAGCACAGACAATTTGTGATGCACATACACTGATGTGAAGAACAGACACTGATGTGAAGCACAGACCCTGATGTGAAGCACAGACACTGATGTGAATCACAGACACTGATGTGAAGCACAGACACTGATGTGAAGCAGAGACACTGATGTGAAGCACAGACACTGATGTGAAGCAGAGACACTGATGTGATGCACAGACACTGATGTGAAGCACAGACACTGATGTGAAGCACAGACCCTGATATGAAGCACAGACACTGATGTGAATCACAGACACTGATGTGAATCTCAGACACTGATGTGAAGCACAGACACTGATGTGAAGCACAGACACTGATGTGAAGCACAGACACTGATGTGAAGCACAGACACGTTGTGATGCACAGACACTGATGTGAAGCACAGACCCTGATGTGAATCTCAGACACTGATGTGAAGCACAGACACTGATGTGAATCTCAGACACTGATGTGAAGCACAGACACTGATGTGAAGCACAGACACTGATGTGAAGCACAGACACTGATGTGAAGCACAGACACTGATGTGAAGCACAGACATGTTGTGATGCACAGACACTGATGTGAAGCACAGACACTGATGTGAAGCACAGACCCTGATGTGAAGCACAGACACTGATGTGAAGCACAGACACTGATGTGATGCACAGACACTGATGTGAAGCTCAGACACTGATGTGAAGCACAGACACTGATGTGAATCTCAGACACTGATGTGAAGCTCAGACACTGATGTGAAGCACAGACACTGATGTGAAGCACAGACACTTTGTGATGCACAGACACTGATGTGAAGCACAGACACTGATGTGAAGCACAGACCCTGATGTGAAGCACAGACACTGATGTGAATCACAGACACTGATGTGAAGCACAGACACTGATGTGAATTACAGACACTGATGTGAAGCACAGACACTGATGTGAAGCACAGACACTGATGTGAAGCACAGACCCTGATGTGAAGCACAGACACTGATGTGAATCACAGACAATGATGTGAAGCACAGACACTGATGTGAAGCACAGACACTGATGTGAAGCACAGACACTTTGTGATGCACAGACACTGATGTGAAGCACAGACACTGATGTGAAGCACAAACACTGATGTGGTGCACAGAAACTGATGTGAAGCACAGACACTGATGTGAAGCACAGAAACTGATGTGAAGCACAGACACTGATGTTAAGCAAAGACACTGATGTGATGCACAGACACTGATGTGAAGCAAAGACACTGATGTAAAGCACAGACACTGATGTGAAGCACAGAAACTGATGTGATGCACAGACACTGATGTGAAGCACAGAAACTGATGTGAAGCACAGATACTGATGTTAAGTACAGACACTGATGTGAAGCACAGACACTGATGTTAAGCACAGACACTGACGTGAAACAGAGACGCTGAGGTGAAGCACAGATTCTGTGAAGCACAGACACTTTGTGATGCACAGACACTGATGTGAAGCACAGACACTGATGTGAAGCACAGACACTTTGTGATGCACAGACACTAATGTGAAGCGCAGACACTGATGTGAAGCACAGATACTAATGTGAATCTCAGACACTGATGTGAAGCACAGATACTGATGTGAAGCACAGACACTGATGTGAAGCACAGACACTGATGTGAAGCACAGACACTGACGTGAAGCACAGACACTGATGTGAAGCCTAGACACTGATGTGAAGCACAGACACTGATGTGAAGCACAGATACTGATGTGAAGCACAGACACTGATGTGAAGCACAGACACTGATGTGAAGCACAGACACTGATGTTAAGCACAGACACTGATGTGAAGCCTAGACACTGATGTGAAGCACAGACACTGATGTGAAGCACAGACACTGATGTGAAGCACAGACACTGATGTGAAGCACAGACCCTGATGTGAAGCACAGATACTGATGTGAAGCACAGACACGTTGTGATGCACAGACCCTGATGTGAAGCACAGACACTGATGTGAAGCACAGACCCTGATGTGAAGAAAAGACACTGATGTGAAGCACAGACACTGATGTGAAGCACAGACACGTTGTGATGCACAGACACTGATGTGAAGCACAGACACTGATGTGAAGCACAGACACTGATGTGAATCTCAGACACTGATGTGAAGCACAGACACTGATGTGAAGCACAGACACTGATGTGAAGCACAGACTCTGATGTGAAGCACAGACACGTTGTGATGCACAGACACTGATGTGAAGCACAGACCCTGATGTGAAGCACAGACACTGATGTGAAGCACAGACCCTGATGTGAAGCACAGACACTGATGTGAAGCACAGACCCTGATGTGAAGCACAGACACTGATGTGAAGCACAAACACTGATGTGAAGCACAGACACTGATGTGAAGCACAGACACAGATGTGAAGCACAGACACTGATGTGAAGCACAGACACTGATGTGATGCACAGACACTGATGTGAAGCAAAGACACTGATGTGAAGCAGAGACACTGATGTGAAGCAAAGACACTGATGTGATGCACAGACACTGATGTGAAGCAAAGACACTGATGTGAAGCACAGACACTGACGTGAAGCACAGACACTGATGTGAAGCACAGACACTGATGTGAAGCACAGACACTGATATTAAGAACAGACACTGATGTGAAGCACAAACACTGATGTGAAGCACAAACACTGATGTGAAGCACAGACACTGATGTGAAGCACAGAAACTGAGGTGAGGCAAAGACACTGATGTGATGCACAGACACTGATGTGAAGCAAAGACACTGATGTGAAGCACAGAAACTGATGTGAAGCAAAGACACTGATGTGATGCACAGACACTGATGTGAAGCAAAGACACTGATGTGAAGCACAGACACTGATGTGAAGCACAGACACTGATGTGAAGCACAGACACTGATGTGAAGCACAGACACTGATGTGAAGCACAGACACGTTGTGATGCACAGACACTGATGTGAAGCACAGACCCTGATGTGAAGCACAGACACTGATGTGAAGCACAGACCCTGATGTGAAGCACAGACACTGATGTGAAGCACAGACACTGATGTGATGCACAGACACTGATGTGAAGCTCAGACACTGATGTGAAGCACAGACACTGATGTGAATCTCAGACACTGATGTGAAGCTCAGACACTGATGTGAAGCACAGACACTGATGTGAAGCACAGACAATTTGTGATGCACATACACTGATGTGAAGAACAGACACTGATGTGAAGCACAGACCCTGATGTGAAGCACAGACACTGATGTGAATCACAGACACTGATGTGAAGCACAGACACTGATGTGAAGCAGAGACACTGATGTGAAGCACAGACACTGATGTGAAGCAGAGACACTGATGTGATGCACAGACACTGATGTGAAGCACAGACACTGATGTGAAGCACAGACCCTGATATGAAGCACAGACACTGATGTGAATCACAGACACTGATGTGAATCTCAGACACTGATGTGAAGCACAGACACTGATGTGAAGCACAGACACTGATGTGAAGCACAGACACTGATGTGAAGCACAGACACGTTGTGATGCACAGACACTGATGTGAAGCACAGACCCTGATGTGAATCTCAGACACTGATGTGAAGCACAGACACTGATGTGAATCTCAGACACTGATGTGAAGCACAGACACTGATGTGAAGCACAGACACTGATGTGAAGCACAGACACTGATGTGAAGCACAGACACTGATGTGAAGCACAGACATGTTGTGATGCACAGACACTGATGTGAAGCACAGACACTGATGTGAAGCACAGACCCTGATGTGAAGCACAGACACTGATGTGAAGCACCGACACTGATGTGATGCACAGACACTGATGTGAAGCTCAGACACTGATGTGAAGCACAGACACTGATGTGAATCTCAGACACTGATGTGAAGCTCAGACACTGATGTGAAGCACAGACACTGATGTGAAGCACAGACACTTTGTGATGCACAGACACTGATGTGAAGCACAGACACTGATGTGAAGCACAGACCCTGATGTGAAGCACAGACACTGATGTGAATCACAGACACTGATGTGAAGCACAGACACTGATGTGAATTACAGACACTGATGTGAAGCACAGACACTGATGTGAAGCACAGACACTGATGTGAAGCACAGACCCTGATGTGAAGCACAGACACTGATGTGAATCACAGACAATGATGTGAAGCACAGACACTGATGTGAAGCACAGACACTGATGTGAAGCACAGACACTTTGTGATGCACAGACACTGATGTGAAGCACAGACACTGATGTGAAGCACAAACACTGATGTGGTGCACAGAAACTGATGTGAAGCACAGACACTGATGTGAAGCACAGAAACTGATGTGAAGCACAGACACTGATGTTAAGCAAAGACACTGATGTGATGCACAGACACTGATGTGAAGCAAAGACACTGATGTAAAGCACAGACACTGATGTGAAGCACAGAAACTGATGTGATGCACAGACACTGATGTGAAGCACAGAAACTGATGTGAAGCACAGATACTGATGTTAAGTACAGACACTGATGTGAAGCACAGACACTGATGTTAAGCACAGACACTGACGTGAAACAGAGACGCTGAGGTGAAGCACAGATTCTGTGAAGCACAGACACTTTGTGATGCACAGACACTGATGTGAAGCACAGACACTGATGTGAAGCACAGACACTGATGTGAAGCACAGACAATTTGTGATGCACATACACTGATGTGAAGAACAGACACTGATGTGAAGCACAGACACTGATGTGAAGCACAGACACTGATGTGAAGCAGAGACACTGATGTGAAGCACAGACACTGATGTGAAGCAGAGACACTGATGTGATGCACAGACACTGATGTGAAGCACAGACACTGATGTGAAGCACAGACCCTGATATGAAGCACAGAGACTGATGTGAATCACAGACACTGATGTGAATCTCAGACACTGATGTGAAGCACAGACACTGATGTGAAGCACAGACACTGATGTGAAGCACAGACACTGATGTGAAGCACAGACACGTTGTGATGCACAGACACTGATGTGAAGCACAGACCCTGATGTGAATCTCAGACACTGATGTGAAGCACAGACACTGATGTGAATCTCACACTGATGTGAAGCACAGACACTGATGTGAAGCACAGACACTGATGTGAAGCACAGACACTGATGTGAAGCACAGACACTGATGTGAAGCACAGACACGTTGTGATGCACAGACACTGATGTGAAGCACAGACACTGATGTGAAGCACAGACCCTGATGTGAAGCACAGACACTGATGTGAAGCACAGACACTGATGTGATGCACAGACACTGATGTGAAGCTCAGACACTGATGTGAAGCACAGACACTGATGTGAATCTCAGACACTGATGTGAAGCTCAGATACTGATGTGAAGCACAGACACTGATGTGAAGCACAGACACTTTGTGATGCACAGACACTGATGTGAAGCACAGACACTGATGTGAAGCACAGACCCTGATGTGAAGCACAGACACTGATGTGAATCACAGACACTGATGTGAAGCACAGACACTGATGTGAATTACAGACACTGATGTGAAGCACAGACACTGATGTGAAGCACAGACACTGATGTGAAGCACAGACCCTGATGTGAAGCACAGACACTGATGTGAATCACAGACAATGATGTGAAGCACAGACACTGATGTGAAGCACAGACACTGATGTGAAGCACAGACACTTTGTGATGCACAGACACTGATGTGAAGCACAGACACTGATGTGAAGCACAAACACTGATGTGGTGCACAGAAACTGATGTGAAGCACAGACACTGATGTGAAGCACAGAAACTGATGTGAAGCACAGACACTGATGTTAAGCAAAGACACTGATGTGAAGCACAGACACTGATGTGAAGCAAAGACACTGATGTAAAGCACAGACACTGATGTGAAGCACAGAAACTGATGTGATGCACAGACACTGATGTGAAGCACAGAAACTGATGTGAAGCACAGACACTGATGTGAAGCACAGACACTGATGTGAAGCACAGACACTGACGTGAAGCACAGACACTGATGTGAAGCCTAGACACTGATGTGAAGCACAGACACTGATGTGAAGCACAGATACTGATGTGAAGCACAGACACTGATGTGAAGCACAGACACTGATGTGAAGCACAGACACTGATGTTAAGCACAGACACTGATGTGAAGCCTAGACACTGATGTGAAGCACAGACACTGATGTGAAGCACAGACACTGATGTGAAGCACAGACACTGATGTGAAGCACAGACCCTGATGTGAAGCACAGATACTGATGTGAAGCACAGACACGTTGTGATGCACAGACACTGATGTGAAGCACAGACACTGATGTGAAGCACAGACCCTGATGTGAAGAAAAGACACTGATGTGAAGCACAGACACTGATGTGAAGCACAGACACGTTGTGATGCACAGACACTGATGTGAAGCACAGACACTGATGTGAAGCACAGACACTGATGTGAATCTCAGACACTGATGTGAAGCACAGACACTGATGTGAAGCACAGACACTGATGTGAAGCACAGACTCTGATGTGAAGCACAGACACGTTGTGATGCACAGACACTGATGTGAAGCACAGACCCTGATGTGAAGCACAGACACTGATGTGAAGCACAGACCCTGATGTGAAGCACAGACACTGATGTGAAGCACAGACCCTGATGTGAAGCACAGACCCTGATGTGAAGCACAGACACTGATGTGATGCACAGACACTGATGTGATGCACAGACACTGATGTGAAGCACAGACACTGATGTGAAGCACAGACACTGATGTGAAGCACAGACACTGATGTGAACCACAGATTCCGTGAAGCACGGACACTTTGTGATGCACAGACACTGACGTGAAGCGCAGACACTGATATTAAGCAAAGACACTGATGTGAAGCACAGACACTGATGTGAAGCACAGACACTGACTTGAAACAGAGACGCTGAGGTGAAGCACAGATTCTGTGAAGCACAGACACTTTGTGATGCACAGACACTGATGTGAAGCGCAGACACTGATGTGAAGCACAGACACTGATGTGAAGCGCAGACACTTTGTGATGCACAGACACTGACGTGAAGCGCAGACACTGATATTAAGCAAAGACACTGATGTGAAGCACATACACTGATGTTAAGCACAGACACTGAAGTGAAACAGAGACGCTGAGGTGAAGCACAAATTCTGTGAAGCACAGACACTTTGTGATACACAGACACTGATGTGCAGCACAGACACTTTGTGATGCACAGACACTGATGTGAGACCCAGGCCTTTAGGTGAAGCATAGACACTGATGTGAAGCACAGATTCCGTGAAGCACAGACACTTTGTGATGCACAGACACTGACGTGAAGCGCAGACACTGATATTAAGAACAGACACTGATGTGAAGCACAAACACTGATGTGAAGCACAGACACTGATGTGAAGCACAGACACTGATGTGAGGCACAGACACTGATGTGAAGCAAAGACACTGATGTGAAGCAGAGACACTGATGTGAAGCACAGACACTGATGTGAAGCACAGAAACTGATGTGAAGCACAGACACTGATGTTATGCAAAGACACTGATGTGAAGCACAGACACTGATGTGAAGCAAAGACACTGATGTGAAGCACAGACACTGACGTGAAGCGCAGACACTGATATTAAGAACAGACACTGATGTGAAGCACAAACACTGATGTGAAGCACAGACACTGATGTGAAGCACAGACACAGATGTGAAGCACAGACACTGATGTGAAGCACAGACACTGATGTGATGCACAGACACTGATGTGAAGCAAAGACACTGATGTGAAGCAGAGACACTGATGTGAAGCAAAGACACTGATGTGATGCACAGACACTGATGTGAAGCAAAGACACTGATGTGAAGCACAGACACTGACGTGAAGCACAGACACTGATGTGAAGCACAGACACTGATGTGAAGCACAGACACTGATATTAAGAACAGACACTGATGTGAAGCACAAACACTGATGTGAAGCACAAACACTGATGTGAAGCACAGACACTGATGTGAAGCACAGAAACTGATGTGAAGCAAAGACACTGATGAGATGCACAGACACTGATGTGAAGCAAAGACACTGATGTGAAGCACAGAAACTGATGTGAAGCAAAGACACTGATGTGATGCACAGACACTGATGTGAAGCAAAGACACTGATGTGAAGCACAGACACTGATGTGAAGCACAGACACTGATGTGAAGCACAGACACTGATGTGAAGCACAGACACTGATGTGAAGCACAGACACGTTGTGATGCACAGACACTGATGTGAAGCACAGACCCTGATGTGAAGCACAGACACTGATGTGAAGCACAGACCCTGATTTGAAGCACAGACACTGATGTGAAGCACAGACACTGATGTGATGCACAGACACTGATGTGAAGCTCAGACACTGATGTGAAGCACAGACACTGATGTGAATCTCAGACACTGATGTGAAGCTCAGACACTGATGTGAAGCACAGACACTGATGTGAAGCACAGACAATTTGTGATGCACATATACTGATGTGAAGAACAGACACTGATGTGAAGCACAGACACTGATGTGAAGCACAGACACTGATGTGAAGCAGAGACACTGATGTGAAGCACAGACCCTGATGTGAAGCAGAGACACTGATGTGATGCACAGACACTGATGTGAAGCACAGACACTGATGTGAAGCACAGACCCTGATATGAAGCACAGACACTGATGTGAATCACAGACACTGATGTGAATCTCAGACACTGATGTGAAGCACAGACACTGATGTGAAGCACAGACACTGATGTGAAGCACAGACACTGATGTGAAGCACAGACACGTTGTGATGCACAGACACTGATGTGAAGCACAGACCCTGATGTGAATCTCAGACACTGATGTGAAGCACAGACACTGATGTGAATCTCAGACACTGATGTGAAGCACAGACACTGATGTGAAGCACAGACACTGATGTGAAGCACAGACACTGATGTGAAGCACAGACACTGATGTGAAGCACAGACACGTTGTGATGCACAGACACTGATGTGAAGCACAGACACTGATGTGAAGCACAGACCCTGATGTGAAGCACAGACACTGATGTGAAGCACAGACACTGATGTGATGCACAGACACTGATGTGAAGCTCAGACACTGATGTGAAGCACAGACACTGATGTGAATCTCAGACACTGATGTGAAGCTCAGATACTGATGTGAAGCACAGACACTGATGTGAAGCACAGACACTTTGTGATGCACAGACACTGATGTGAAGCACAGACACTGATGTGAAGCACAGACCCTGATGTGAAGCACAGACACTGATGTGAATCACAGACACTGATGTGAAGCACAGACACTGATGTGAATTACAGACACTGATGTGAAGCACAGACACTGATGTGAAGCACAGACACTGATGTGAAGCACAGACCCTGATGTGAAGCACAGACACTGATGTGAATCACAGACAATGATGTGAAGCACAGACACTGATGTGAAGCACAGACACTGATGTGAAGCACAGACACTTTGTGATGCACAGACACTGATGTGAAGCACAGACACTGATGTGAAGCACAAACACTGATGTGGTGCACAGAAACTGATGTGAAGCACAGACACTGATGTGAAGCACAGAAACTGATGTGAAGCACAGACACTGATGTTAAGCAAAGACACTGATGTGATGCACAGACACTGATGTGAAGCAAAGACACTGATGTAAAGCACAGACACTGATGTGAAGCACAGAAACTGATGTGATGCACAGACACTGATGTGAAGCACAGAAACTGATGTGAAGCACAGATACTGATGTTAAGTACAGACACTGATGTGAAGCACAGACACTGATGTTAAGCACAGACACTGACGTGAAACAGAGACGCTGAGGTGAAGCACAGATTCTGTGAAGCACAGACACTTTGTGATGCACAGACACTGATGTGAAGCACAGACACTGATGTGAAGCACAGACACTTTGTGATGCACAGACACTAATGTGAAGCGCAGACACTGATGTGAAGCACAGATACTAATGTGAATCTCAGACACTGATGTGAAGCACAGATACTGATGTGAAGCACAGACACTGATGTGAAGCACAGACACTGATGTGAAGCACAGACACTGACGTGAAGCACAGACACTGATGTGAAGCCTAGACACTGTTGTGAAGCACAGACACTGATGTGAAGCACAGATACTGATGTGAAGCACAGACACTGATGTGAAGCACAGACACTGATGTGAAGCACAGACACTGATGTTAAGCACAGACACTGATATGAAGCCTAGACACTGATGTGAAGCACAGACACTGATGTGAAGCACAGACACTGATGTGAAGCACAGACACTGATGTGAAGCACAGACCCTGATGTGAAGCACAGATACTGATGTGAAGCACAGACACGTTGTGATGCACAGACCCTGATGTGAAGCACAGACACTGATGTGAAGCACAGACCCTGATGTGAAGAAAAGACACTGATGTGATGCACAGACACTGATGTGAAGCACAGAAACTGATGTGAAGCACAGACACTGATGTGAAGCACAGACACTGATGTGAAGCAAAGACACTGATGTGAAGCAGAGACACTGATGTGAAGCACAGACACTGATGTGAAGCAAAGACACTGATGTGAAGCAAAGACACTGATGTGAAGCACAGACACTGATGTTAAGCAAAGACACTGATGTGATGCACAGACACTGATGTGAAGCAAAGACACTGATGTGAAGCAGAGACACTGATGTGAAGCAAAGACACTGATGTGAAGCAAAGACACTGATGTGAAGCACAGACACTGATGTGAAGCACAGACACTGATGTGAAGCACAGACACTGATGTGAAGCACAGACCCTGATGTGAAGCACAGACACTGATGTGAAGCACATACCCTGATGTGAAGCACAGACACTGATGTGAAGCACAGACACTGATGTTAAGCACAGACACTGATGTGAAGCACAGACACTGATGTGAAGCACAGACACTGATGTTAAGCACAGACACTGATGTGAAGCCTAGACACTGATGTGAAGCACAGACACTGATGTGAAGCACAGACACTGACGTGAAGCGCAGACACTGATATTAAGAACAGACACTGATGTGAAGCATAAACACTGATGTGAAGCACAGACACTGATGTGAAGCACAGACACAGATGTGAAGCACAGACACTGATGTGAAGCACAGACACTGATGTGATGCACAGACACTGATGTGAAGCAAAGACACTGATGTGAAGCAGAGACACTGATGTGAAGCAAAGACACTGATGTGATGCACAGACACTGATGTGAAGCAAAGACACTGATGTGAAGCACAGACACTGACGTGAAGCACAGACACTGATGTGAAGCACAGACACTGATGTGAAGCACAGACACTGATATTAAGAACAGACACTGATGTGAAGCACAAACACTGATGTGAAGCACAAACACTGATGTGAAGCACAGACACTGATGTGAAGCACAGAAACTGATGTGAAGCAAAGACACTGATGAGATGCACAGACACTGATGTGAAGCAAAGACACTGATGTGAAGAACAGAAACTGATGTGAAGCAAAGACACTGATGTGATGCACAGACACTGATGTGAAGCAAAGACACTGATGTGAAGCACAGACACTGATGTGAAGCACAGACACTGATGTGAAGCACAGACACTGATGTGAAGCACAGACACTGATGTGAAGCACTGACACGTTGTGATGCACAGACACTGATGTGAAGCACAGACCCTGATGTGAAGCAAAGACACTGATGTGAAGCACAGACACTGATGTGAAGCAGAGACACTGATGTGAAGCACAGACACTGATGTGAAGCACAGACACTGATGTGAAGCACAGAAACTGATGTGAAGCACAGACACTGATGTTATGCAAAGACACTGATGTGAAGCACAGACACTGATGTGAAGCAAAGACACTGATGTGAAGCACAGACACTGACGTGAAGCGCAGACACTGATATTAAGAACAGACACTGATGTGAAGCACAAACACTGATGTGAAGCACAGACACTGATGTGAAGCACAGACACAGATGTGAAGCACAGACACTGATGTGAAGCACAGACACTGATGTGATGCACAGACACTGATGTGAAGCAAAGACACTGATGTGAAGCAGAGACACTGATGTGAAGCAAAGACACTGATGTGATGCACAGACACTGATGTGAAGCAAAGACACTGATGTGAAGCACAGACACTGACGTGAAGCACAGACACTGATGTGAAGCACAGACACTGATGTGAAGCACAGACACTGATATTAAGAACAGACACTGATGTGAAGCACAAACACTGATGTGAAGCACAAACACTGATGTGAAGCACAGACACTGATGTGAAGCACAGAAACTGATGTGAAGCAAAGACACTGATGAGATGCACAGACACTGATGTGAAGCAAAGACACTGATGTGAAGCACAGAAACTGATGTGAAGCAAAGACACTGATGTGATGCACAGACACTGATGTGAAGCAAAGACACTGATGTGAAGCACAGACACTGATGTGAAGCACAGTCACTGATGTGAAGCACAGACACTGATGTGAAGCACAGACACTGATGTGAAGCACAGACACGTTGTGATGCACAGACACTGATGTGAAGCACAGACCCTGATGTGAAGCACAGACACTGATGTGAAGCACAGACCCTGATGTGAAGCACAGACACTGATGTGAAGCACAGACACTGATGTGATGCACAGACACTGATGTGAAGCTCAGACACTGATGTGAAGCACAGACACTGATGTGAATCTCAGACACTGATGTGAAGCTCAGACACTGATGTGAAGCACAGACACTGATGTGAAGCACAGACAATTTGTGATGCACATACACTGATGTGAAGAACAGACACTGATGTGAAGCACAGACACTGATGTGAAGCACAGACACTGATGTGAAGCAGAGACACTGATGTGAAGCACAGACACTGATGTGAAGCAGAGACACTGATGTGATGCACAGACACTGATGTGAAGCACAGACACTGATGTGAAGCACAGACCCTGATATGAAGCACAGACACTGATGTGAATCACAGACACTGATGTGAATCTCAGACACTGATGTGAAGCACAGACACTGATGTGAAGCACAGACACTGATGTGAAGCACAGACACTGATGTGAAGCACAGACACGTTGTGATGCACAGACACTGATGTGAAGCACAGACCCTGATGTGAATCTCAGACACTGATGTGAAGCACAGACACTGATGTGAATCTCAGACACTGATGTGAAGCACAGACACTGATGTGAAGCACAGACACTGATGTGAAGCACAGACACTGATGTGAAGCACAGACACTGATGTGAAGCACAGACACGTTGTGATGCACAGACACTGATGTGAAGCACAGACACTGATGTGAAGCACAGACCCTGATGTGAAGCACAGACACTGATGTGAAGCACAGACACTGATGTGATGCACAGACACTGATGTGAAGCTCAGACACTGATGTGAAGCACAGACACTGATGTGAATCTCAGACACTGATGTGAAGCTCAGATACTGATGTGAAGCACAGACACTGATGTGAAGCACAGACACTTTGTGATGCACAGACACTGATGTGAAGCACAGACACTGATGTGAAGCACAGACCCTGATGTGAAGCACAGACACTGATGTGAATTACAGACACTGATGTGAAGCACAGACACTGATGTGAAGCACAGACACTGATGTGAAGCACAGACCCTGATGTGAAGCACAGACACTGATGTGAATCACAGACAATGATGTGAAGCACAGACACTGATGTGAAGCACAGACACTGATGTGAAGCACAGACACTTTGTGATGCACAGACACTGATGTGAAGCACAGACACTGATGTGAAGCACAAACACTGATGTGGTGCACAGAAACTGATGTGAAGCACAGACACTGATGTGAAGCACAGAAACTGATGTGAAGCACAGACACTGATGTTAAGCAAAGACACTGATGTGATGCACAGACACTGATGTGAAGCAAAGACACTGATGTAAAGCACAGACACTGATGTGAAGCACAGAAACTGATGTGATGCACAGACACTGATGTGAAGCACAGAAACTGATGTGAAGCACAGATACTGATGTTAAGTACAGACACTGATGTGAAGCACAGACACTGATGTTAAGCACAGACACTGACGTGAAACAGAGACGCTGAGGTGAAGCACAGATTCTGTGAAGCACAGACACTTTGTGATGCACAGACACTGATGTGAAGCACAGACACTGATGTGAAGCACAGACACTGATGTGAAGCACAGACAATTTGTGATGCACATACACTGATGTGAAGAACAGACACTGATGTGAAGCACAGACACTGATGTGAAGCACAGACACTGATGTGAAGCAGAGACACTGATGTGAAGCACAGACACTGATGTGAAGCAGAGACACTGATGTGATGCACAGACACTGATGTGAAGCACAGACACTGATGTGAAGCACAGACCCTGATATGAAGCACAGAGACTGATGTGAATCACAGACACTGATGTGAATCTCAGACACTGATGTGAAGCACAGACACTGATGTGAAGCACAGACACTGATGTGAAGCACAGACACTGATGTGAAGCACAGACACGTTGTGATGCACAGACACTGATGTGAAGCACAGACCCTGATGTGAATCTCAGACACTGATGTGAAGCACAGACACTGATGTGAATCTCACACTGATGTGAAGCACAGACACTGATGTGAAGCACAGACACTGATGTGAAGCACAGACACTGATGTGAAGCACAGACACTGATGTGAAGCACAGACACGTTGTGATGCACAGACACTGATGTGAAGCACAGACACTGATGTGAAGCACAGACCCTGATGTGAAGCACAGACACTGATGTGAAGCACAGACACTGATGTGATGCACAGACACTGATGTGAAGCTCAGACACTGATGTGAAGCACAGACACTGATGTGAATCTCAGACACTGATGTGAAGCTCAGATACTGATGTGAAGCACAGACACTGATGTGAAGCACAGACACTTTGTGATGCACAGACACTGATGTGAAGCACAGACACTGATGTGAAGCACAGACCCTGATGTGAAGCACAGACACTGATGTGAATCACAGACACTGATGTGAAGCACAGACACTGATGTGAATTACAGACACTGATGTGAAGCACAGACACTGATGTGAAGCACAGACACTGATGTGAAGCACAGACCCTGATGTGAAGCACAGACACTGATGTGAATCACAGACAATGATGTGAAGCACAGACACTGATGTGAAGCACAGACACTGATGTGAAGCACAGACACTTTGTGATGCACAGACACTGATGTGAAGCACAGACACTGATGTGAAGCACAAACACTGATGTGGTGCACAGAAACTGATGTGAAGCACAGACACTGATGTGAAGCACAGAAACTGATGTGAAGCACAGACACTGATGTTAAGCAAAGACACTGATGTGAAGCACAGACACTGATGTGAAGCAAAGACACTGATGTAAAGCACAGACACTGATGTGAAGCACAGAAACTGATGTGATGCACAGACACTGATGTGAAGCACAGAAACTGATGTGAAGCACAGACACTGATGTGAAGCACAGACACTGATGTGAAGCACAGACACTGACGTGAAGCACAGACACTGATGTGAAGCCTAGACACTGATGTGAAGCACAGACACTGATGTGAAGCACAGATACTGATGTGAAGCACAGACACTGATGTGAAGCACAGACACTGATGTGAAGCACAGACACTGATGTTAAGCACAGACACTGATGTGAAGCCTAGACACTGATGTGAAGCACAGACACTGATGTGAAGCACAGACACTGATGTGAAGCACAGACACTGATGTGAAGCACAGACCCTGATGTGAAGCACAGATACTGATGTGAAGCACAGACACGTTGTGATGCACAGACACTGATGTGAAGCACAGACACTGATGTGAAGCACAGACCCTGATGTGAAGAAAAGACACTGATGTGAAGCACAGACACTGATGTGAAGCACAGACACGTTGTGATGCACAGACACTGATGTGAAGCACAGACACTGATGTGAAGCACAGACACTGATGTGAATCTCAGACACTGATGTGAAGCACAGACACTGATGTGAAGCACAGACACTGATGTGAAGCACAGACTCTGATGTGAAGCACAGACACGTTGTGATGCACAGACACTGATGTGAAGCACAGACCCTGATGTGAAGCACAGACACTGATGTGAAGCACAGACCCTGATGTGAAGCACAGACACTGATGTGAAGCACAGACCCTGATGTGAAGCACAGACCCTGATGTGAAGCACAGACACTGATGTGATGCACAGACACTGATGTGATGCACAGACACTGATGTGAAGCACAGACACTGATGTGAAGCACAGACACTGATGTGAAGCACAGACACTGATGTGAACCACAGATTCCGTGAAGCACGGACACTTTGTGATGCACAGACACTGACGTGAAGCGCAGACACTGATATTAAGCAAAGACACTGATGTGAAGCACAGACACTGATGTGAAGCACAGACACTGACTTGAAACAGAGACGCTGAGGTGAAGCACAGATTCTGTGAAGCACAGACACTTTGTGATGCACAGACACTGATGTGAAGCGCAGACACTGATGTGAAGCACAGACACTGATGTGAAGCGCAGACACTTTGTGATGCACAGACACTGACGTGAAGCGCAGACACTGATATTAAGCAAAGACACTGATGTGAAGCACATACACTGATGTTAAGCACAGACACTGAAGTGAAACAGAGACGCTGAGGTGAAGCACAAATTCTGTGAAGCACAGACACTTTGTGATACACAGACACTGATGTGCAGCACAGACACTTTGTGATGCACAGACACTGATGTGAGACCCAGGCCTTTAGGTGAAGCATAGACACTGATGTGAAGCACAGATTCCGTGAAGCACAGACACTTTGTGATGCACAGACACTGACGTGAAGCGCAGACACTGATATTAAGAACAGACACTGATGTGAAGCACAAACACTGATGTGAAGCACAGACACTGATGTGAAGCACAGACACTGATGTGAGGCACAGACACTGATGTGAAGCAAAGACACTGATGTGAAGCAGAGACACTGATGTGAAGCACAGACACTGATGTGAAGCACAGAAACTGATGTGAAGCACAGACACTGATGTTATGCAAAGACACTGATGTGAAGCACAGACACTGATGTGAAGCAAAGACACTGATGTGAAGCACAGACACTGACGTGAAGCGCAGACACTGATATTAAGAACAGACACTGATGTGAAGCACAAACACTGATGTGAAGCACAGACACTGATGTGAAGCACAGACACAGATGTGAAGCACAGACACTGATGTGAAGCACAGACACTGATGTGATGCACAGACACTGATGTGAAGCAAAGACACTGATGTGAAGCAGAGACACTGATGTGAAGCAAAGACACTGATGTGATGCACAGACACTGATGTGAAGCAAAGACACTGATGTGAAGCACAGACACTGACGTGAAGCACAGACACTGATGTGAAGCACAGACACTGATGTGAAGCACAGACACTGATATTAAGAACAGACACTGATGTGAAGCACAAACACTGATGTGAAGCACAAACACTGATGTGAAGCACAGACACTGATGTGAAGCACAGAAACTGATGTGAAGCAAAGACACTGATGAGATGCACAGACACTGATGTGAAGCAAAGACACTGATGTGAAGCACAGAAACTGATGTGAAGCAAAGACACTGATGTGATGCACAGACACTGATGTGAAGCAAAGACACTGATGTGAAGCACAGACACTGATGTGAAGCACAGACACTGATGTGAAGCACAGACACTGATGTGAAGCACAGACACTGATGTGAAGCACAGACACGTTGTGATGCACAGACACTGATGTGAAGCACAGACCCTGATGTGAAGCACAGACACTGATGTGAAGCACAGACCCTGATGTGAAGCACAGACACTGATGTGAAGCACAGACACTGATGTGATGCACAGACACTGATGTGAAGCTCAGACACTGATGTGAAGCACAGACACTGATGTGAATCTCAGACACTGATGTGAAGCTCAGACACTGATGTGAAGCACAGACACTGATGTGAAGCACAGACAATTTGTGATGCACATATACTGATGTGAAGAACAGACACTGATGTGAAGCACAGACACTGATGTGAAGCACAGACACTGATGTGAAGCAGAGACACTGATGTGAAGCACAGACCCTGATGTGAAGCAGAGACACTGATGTGATGCACAGACACTGATGTGAAGCACAGACACTGATGTGAAGCACAGACCCTGATATGAAGCACAGACACTGATGTGAATCACAGACACTGATGTGAATCTCAGACACTGATGTGAAGCACAGACACTGATGTGAAGCACAGACACTGATGTGAAGCACAGACACTGATGTGAAGCACAGACACGTTGTGATGCACAGACACTGATGTGAAGCACAGACCCTGATGTGAATCTCAGACACTGATGTGAAGCACAGACACTGATGTGAATCTCAGACACTGATGTGAAGCACAGACACTGATGTGAAGCACAGACACTGATGTGAAGCACAGACACTGATGTGAAGCACAGACACTGATGTGAAGCACAGACACGTTGTGATGCACAGACACTGATGTGAAGCACAGACACTGATGTGAAGCACAGACCCTGATGTGAAGCACAGACACTGATGTGAAGCACAGACACTGATGTGATGCACAGACACTGATGTGAAGCTCAGACACTGATGTGAAGCACAGACACTGATGTGAATCTCAGACACTGATGTGAAGCTCAGATACTGATGTGAAGCACAGACACTGATGTGAAGCACAGACACTTTGTGATGCACAGACACTGATGTGAAGCACAGACACTGATGTGAAGCACAGACCCTGATGTGAAGCACAGACACTGATGTGAATCACAGACACTGATGTGAAGCACAGACACTGATGTGAATTACAGACACTGATGTGAAGCACAGACACTGATGTGAAGCACAGACACTGATGTGAAGCACAGACCCTGATGTGAAGCACAGACACTGATGTGAATCACAGACAATGATGTGAAGCACAGACACTGATGTGAAGCACAGACACTGATGTGAAGCACAGACACTTTGTGATGCACAGACACTGATGTGAAGCACAGACACTGATGTGAAGCACAAACACTGATGTGGTGCACAGAAACTGATGTGAAGCACAGACACTGATGTGAAGCACAGAAACTGATGTGAAGCACAGACACTGATGTTAAGCAAAGACACTGATGTGATGCACAGACACTGATGTGAAGCAAAGACACTGATGTAAAGCACAGACACTGATGTGAAGCACAGAAACTGATGTGATGCACAGACACTGATGTGAAGCACAGAAACTGATGTGAAGCACAGATACTGATGTTAAGTACAGACACTGATGTGAAGCACAGACACTGATGTTAAGCACAGACACTGACGTGAAACAGAGACGCTGAGGTGAAGCACAGATTCTGTGAAGCACAGACACTTTGTGATGCACAGACACTGATGTGAAGCACAGACACTGATGTGAAGCACAGACACTTTGTGATGCACAGACACTAATGTGAAGCGCAGACACTGATGTGAAGCACAGATACTAATGTGAATCTCAGACACTGATGTGAAGCACAGATACTGATGTGAAGCACAGACACTGATGTGAAGCACAGACACTGATGTGAAGCACAGACACTGACGTGAAGCACAGACACTGATGTGAAGCCTAGACACTGTTGTGAAGCACAGACACTGATGTGAAGCACAGATACTGATGTGAAGCACAGACACTGATGTGAAGCACAGACACTGATGTGAAGCACAGACACTGATGTTAAGCACAGACACTGATATGAAGCCTAGACACTGATGTGAAGCACAGACACTGATGTGAAGCACAGACACTGATGTGAAGCACAGACACTGATGTGAAGCACAGACCCTGATGTGAAGCACAGATACTGATGTGAAGCACAGACACGTTGTGATGCACAGACCCTGATGTGAAGCACAGACACTGATGTGAAGCACAGACCCTGATGTGAAGAAAAGACACTGATGTGATGCACAGACACTGATGTGAAGCACAGAAACTGATGTGAAGCACAGACACTGATGTGAAGCACAGACACTGATGTGAAGCAAAGACACTGATGTGAAGCAGAGACACTGATGTGAAGCACAGACACTGATGTGAAGCAAAGACACTGATGTGAAGCAAAGACACTGATGTGAAGCACAGACACTGATGTTAAGCAAAGACACTGATGTGATGCACAGACACTGATGTGAAGCAAAGACACTGATGTGAAGCAGAGACACTGATGTGAAGCAAAGACACTGATGTGAAGCAAAGACACTGATGTGAAGCACAGACACTGATGTGAAGCACAGACACTGATGTGAAGCACAGACACTGATGTGAAGCACAGACCCTGATGTGAAGCACAGACACTGATGTGAAGCACATACCCTGATGTGAAGCACAGACACTGATGTGAAGCACAGACACTGATGTTAAGCACAGACACTGATGTGAAGCACAGACACTGATGTGAAGCACAGACACTGATGTTAAGCACAGACACTGATGTGAAGCCTAGACACTGATGTGAAGCACAGACACTGATGTGAAGCACAGACACTGACGTGAAGCGCAGACACTGATATTAAGAACAGACACTGATGTGAAGCATAAACACTGATGTGAAGCACAGACACTGATGTGAAGCACAGACACAGATGTGAAGCACAGACACTGATGTGAAGCACAGACACTGATGTGATGCACAGACACTGATGTGAAGCAAAGACACTGATGTGAAGCAGAGACACTGATGTGAAGCAAAGACACTGATGTGATGCACAGACACTGATGTGAAGCAAAGACACTGATGTGAAGCACAGACACTGACGTGAAGCACAGACACTGATGTGAAGCACAGACACTGATGTGAAGCACAGACACTGATATTAAGAACAGACACTGATGTGAAGCACAAACACTGATGTGAAGCACAAACACTGATGTGAAGCACAGACACTGATGTGAAGCACAGAAACTGATGTGAAGCAAAGACACTGATGAGATGCACAGACACTGATGTGAAGCAAAGACACTGATGTGAAGAACAGAAACTGATGTGAAGCAAAGACACTGATGTGATGCACAGACACTGATGTGAAGCAAAGACACTGATGTGAAGCACAGACACTGATGTGAAGCACAGACACTGATGTGAAGCACAGACACTGATGTGAAGCACAGACACTGATGTGAAGCACTGACACGTTGTGATGCACAGACACTGATGTGAAGCACAGACCCTGATGTGAAGCAAAGACACTGATGTGAAGCACAGACACTGATGTGAAGCAGAGACACTGATGTGAAGCACAGACACTGATGTGAAGCACAGACACTGATGTGAAGCACAGAAACTGATGTGAAGCACAGACACTGATGTTATGCAAAGACACTGATGTGAAGCACAGACACTGATGTGAAGCAAAGACACTGATGTGAAGCACAGACACTGACGTGAAGCGCAGACACTGATATTAAGAACAGACACTGATGTGAAGCACAAACACTGATGTGAAGCACAGACACTGATGTGAAGCACAGACACAGATGTGAAGCACAGACACTGATGTGAAGCACAGACACTGATGTGATGCACAGACACTGATGTGAAGCAAAGACACTGATGTGAAGCAGAGACACTGATGTGAAGCAAAGACACTGATGTGATGCACAGACACTGATGTGAAGCAAAGACACTGATGTGAAGCACAGACACTGACGTGAAGCACAGACACTGATGTGAAGCACAGACACTGATGTGAAGCACAGACACTGATATTAAGAACAGACACTGATGTGAAGCACAAACACTGATGTGAAGCACAAACACTGATGTGAAGCACAGACACTGATGTGAAGCACAGACACTGATGTGATGCACAGACACTGATGTGAAGCACAGAAACTGATGTGAAGCAAAGACACTGATGAGATGCACAGACACTGATGTGAAGCAAAGACACTGATGTGAAGCACAGAAACTGATGTGAAGCAAAGACACTGATGTGATGCACAGACACTGATGTGAAGCAAAGACACTGATGTGAAGCACAGACACTGATGTGAAGCACAGTCACTGATGTGAAGCACAGACACTGATGTGAAGCACAGACACTGATGTGAAGCACAGACACGTTGTGATGCACAGACACTGATGTGAAGCACAGACCCTGATGTGAAGCACAGACACTGATGTGAAGCACAGACCCTGATGTGAAGCACAGACACTGATGTGAAGCACAGACACTGATGTGATGCACAGACACTGATGTGAAGCTCAGACACTGATGTGAAGCACAGACACTGATGTGAATCTCAGACACTGATGTGAAGCTCAGACACTGATGTGAAGCACAGACACTGATGTGAAGCACAGACAATTTGTGATGCACATACACTGATGTGAAGAACAGACACTGATGTGAAGCACAGACACTGATGTGAAGCACAGACACTGATGTGAAGCAGAGACACTGATGTGAAGCACAGACACTGATGTGAAGCAGAGACACTGATGTGATGCACAGACACTGATGTGAAGCACAGACACTGATGTGAAGCACAGACCCTGATATGAAGCACAGACACTGATGTGAATCACAGACACTGATGTGAATCTCAGACACTGATGTGAAGCACAGACACTGATGTGAAGCACAGACACTGATGTGAAGCACAGACACTGATGTGAAGCACAGACACGTTGTGATGCACAGACACTGATGTGAAGCACAGACCCTGATGTGAATCTCAGACACTGATGTGAAGCACAGACACTGATGTGAATCTCAGACACTGATGTGAAGCACAGACACTGATGTGAAGCACAGACACTGATGTGAAGCACAGACACTGATGTGAAGCACAGACACTGATGTGAAGCACAGACACGTTGTGATGCACAGACACTGATGTGAAGCACAGACACTGATGTGAAGCACAGACCCTGATGTGAAGCACAGACACTGATGTGAAGCACAGACACTGATGTGATGCACAGACACTGATGTGAAGCTCAGACACTGATGTGAAGCACAGACACTGATGTGAATCTCAGACACTGATGTGAAGCTCAGATACTGATGTGAAGCACAGACACTGATGTGAAGCACAGACACTTTGTGATGCACAGACACTGATGTGAAGCACAGACACTGATGTGAAGCACAGACCCTGATGTGAAGCACAGACACTGATGTGAATTACAGACACTGATGTGAAGCACAGACACTGATGTGAAGCACAGACACTGATGTGAAGCACAGACCCTGATGTGAAGCACAGACACTGATGTGAATCACAGACAATGATGTGAAGCACAGACACTGATGTGAAGCACAGACACTGATGTGAAGCACAGACACTTTGTGATGCACAGACACTGATGTGAAGCACAGACACTGATGTGAAGCACAAACACTGATGTGGTGCACAGAAACTGATGTGAAGCACAGACACTGATGTGAAGCACAGAAACTGATGTGAAGCACAGACACTGATGTTAAGCAAAGACACTGATGTGATGCACAGACACTGATGTGAAGCAAAGACACTGATGTAAAGCACAGACACTGATGTGAAGCACAGAAACTGATGTGATGCACAGACACTGATGTGAAGCACAGAAACTGATGTGAAGCACAGATACTGATGTTAAGTACAGACACTGATGTGAAGCACAGACACTGATGTTAAGCACAGACACTGACGTGAAACAGAGACGCTGAGGTGAAGCACAGATTCTGTGAAGCACAGACACTTTGTGATGCACAGACACTGATGTGAAGCACAGACACTGATGTGAAGCACAGACACTTTGTGATGCACAGACACTAATGTGAAGCGCAGACACTGATGTGAAGCACAGATACTAATGTGAATCTCAGACACTGATGTGAAGCACAGATACTGATGTGAAGCACAGACACTGATGTGAAGCACAGACACTGATGTGAAGCACAGACACTGACGTGAAGCACAGACACTGATGTGAAGCCTAGACACTGTTGTGAAGCACAGACACTGATGTGAAGCACAGATACTGATGTGAAGCACAGACACTGATGTGAAGCACAGACACTGATGTGAAGCACAGACACTGATGTTAAGCACAGACACTGATGTGAAGCCTAGACACTGATGTGAAGCACAGACACTGATGTGAAGCACAGACACTGATGTGAAGCACAGACACTGATGTGAAGCACAGACCCTGATGTGAAGCACAGATACTGATGTGAAGCACAGACACGTTGTGATGCACAGACCCTGATGTGAAGCACAGACACTGATGTGAAGCACAGACCCTGATGTGAAGAAAAGACACTGATGTGATGCACAGACACTGATGTGAAGCACAGAAACTGATGTGAAGCACAGACACTGATGTGAAGCACAGACACTGATGTGAAGCAAAGACACTGATGTGAAGCAGAGACACTGATGTGAAGCACAGACACTGATGTGAAGCAAAGACACTGATGTGAAGCAAAGACACTGATGTGAAGCACAGACACTGATGTTAAGCAAAGACACTGATGTGATGCACAGACACTGATGTGAAGCAAAGACACTGATGTGAAGCAGAGACACTGATGTGAAGCAAAGACACTGATGTGAAGCAAAGACACTGATGTGAAGCACAGACACTGATGTGAAGCACAGACACTGATGTGAAGCACAGACACTGATGTGAAGCACAGACCCTGATGTGAAGCACAGACACTGATGTGAAGCACATACCCTGATGTGAAGCACAGACACTGATGTGAAGCACAGACACTGATGTTAAGCAAAGACACTGATGTGAAGCACAGACACTGATGTGAAGCAGAGACACTGATGTGAAGCACAGACACTGATGTGAAGCAGAGACACTGATGTGATGCACAGACACTGATGTGAAGCACAGACACTCATGTGAAGCACAGACCCTGATATGAAGCACAGACACTGATGTGAAGCACAGACACTGATGTGAAGCAAAGACACTGATGTGAAGCAGAGACACTGATGTGAAGCACAGACACTGATATGAAGCAAAGACACTGATGTGAAGCAAAGACACTGATGTGAAGCACAGACACTGATGTGAAGCAAAGACACTGATGTGAAGCAGAGACACTGATGTGAAGCAAAGACACTGATGTGAAGCAAAGACACTGATGTGAAGCACAGACACTGATGTGAAGCAAAGACACTGATGTGAAGCACAGACACTGATGTGAAGCACAGACACTGATGTGAAGCACAGACCCTGATGTGAAGCACAGACACTGATGTGAAGCACATACCCTGATGTGAAGCACAGACACTGATGTGAAGCACAGACACTGATGTTAAGCAAAGACACTGATGTGATGCACAGACACTGATGTTAAGCACAGACACTGATGTGAAGCACAGACACTGATGTGAAGCACAGACACTGATGTGAAGCACAGACACTGATGTGAAGCACAGAAACTGATGTGAAGCACAGACACTGATGTTAAGCACAGACACTGATGTGAAGCACAGACACTGATGTGAAGCACAGACACTGATGTGAAGCAAAGACACTGATGTGAAGCACAGAAACTGATGTGAAGCACAGACACTGATGTTAAGCACAGACACTGATGTGAAGCACAGACACTGATGTGAAGCACAGACACTGAAGTGAAGCACAGACACGTTGTGATGCACAGACACTGATGTGAAGCACAGACACTGATGTGAAGCACAGACACTGATGTGAATCTCAGACACTGATGTGAAGCACAGACACTGATGTGAAGCACAGACACTGATGTGAAGCACAGACACTGATGTGAAGCACAGACACGTTGTGATGCACAGACACTGATGTGAAGCACAGACCCTGATGTGAAGCACAGACACTGATGTGAAGCACAGACCCTGATGTGAAGCACAGACACTGATGTGAAGCACAGACACTGATGTGATGCACAGACACTGATGTGAAGCTCAGACACTGATGTGAAGCACAGACACTGATGTGAATCTCAGACACTGATGTGAAGCTCAGACACTGATGTGAAGCACAGACACTGATGTGAAGCACAGACAATTTGTGATGCACATACACTGATGTGAAGAACAGACACTGATGTGAAGCACAGACCCTGATGTGAAGCACAGACACTGATGTGAATCACAGACACTGATGTGAAGCACAGACACTGATGTGAAGCAGAGACACTGATGTGAAGCACAGACACTGATGTGAAGCAGAGACACTGATGTGATGCACAGACACTGATGTGAAGCACAGACACTGATGTGAAGCACAGACCCTGATATGAAGCACAGACACTGATGTGAATCACAGACACTGATGTGAATCTCAGACACTGATGTGAAGCACAGACACTGATGTGAAGCACAGACACTGATGTGAAGCACAGACACTGATGTGAAGCACAGACACGTTGTGATGCACAGACACTGATGTGAAGCACAGACCCTGATGTGAATCTCAGACACTGATGTGAAGCACAGACACTGATGTGAATCTCAGACACTGATGTGAAGCACAGACACTGATGTGAAGCACAGACACTGATGTGAAGCACAGACACTGATGTGAAGCACAGACACTGATGTGAAGCACAGACACGTTGTGATGCACAGACACTGATGTGAAGCACAGACACTGATGTGAAGCACAGACCCTGATGTGAAGCACAGACACTGATGTGAAGCACAGACACTGATGTGATGCACAGACACTGATGTGAAGCTCAGACACTGATGTGAAGCACAGACACTGATGTGAATCTCAGACACTGATGTGAAGCTCAGACACTGATGTGAAGCACAGACACTGATGTGAAGCACAGACACTTTGCGATGCACAGACACTGATGTGAAGCACAGACACTGATGTGAAGCACAGACCCTGATGTGAAGCACAGACACTGATGTGAATCACAGACACTGATGTGAAGCACAGACACTGATGTGAATTACAGACACTGATGTGAAGAACAGACACTGATGTGAAGCACAGACACTGATGTGAAGCGCAGACCCTGATGTTAAGCACAGACACTGATGTGAATCACAGACAATGATGTGAAGCACAGACACTGATGTGAAGCACAGACACTGATGTGAAGCACAGACACTTTGTGATGCACAGACACTGATGTGAAGCACAGACACTGATGTGAAGCACAAACACTGATGTGGTGCACAGAAACTGATGTGAAGCACAGACACTGATGTGAAGCACAGAAACTGATGTGAAGCACAGACACTGATGTTAAGCAAAGACACTGATGTGATGCACAGACACTGATGTGAAGCAAAGACACTGATGTAAAGCACAGACACTGATGTGAAGCACAGAAACTGATGTGATGCACAGACACTGATGTGAAGCACAGAAACTGATGTGAAGCACAGATACTGATGTTAAGTACAGACACTGATGTGAAGCACAGACACTGATGTTAAGCACAGACACTGACGTGAAACAGAGACGCTGAGGTGAAGGACAGATTCTGTGAAGCACAGACACTTTGTGATGCACAGACACTGATGTGAAGCACAGACACTGATGTGAAGCACAGACACTTTGTGATGCACAGACACTAATGTGAAGCGCAGACACTGATGTGAAGCACAGATACTAATGTGAATCTCAGACACTGATGTGAAGCACAGATACTGATGTGAAGCACAGACACTGATGTGAAGCACAGACACTGATGTGAAGCACAGACACTGACGTGAAGCACAGACACTGATGTGAAGCCTAGACACTGATGTGAAGCACAGACACTGATGTGAAGCACAGATACTGATGTGAAGCACAGACACT
Organism: Narcine bancroftii; assembly: GCF_036971445.1. Lineage (NCBI taxonomy): Eukaryota > Metazoa > Chordata > Chondrichthyes > Torpediniformes > Narcinidae > Narcine > Narcine bancroftii. The sequence goes on along the minus strand of NC_091471.1, from coordinate 137,445,172 downwards.
GATGTGAAGCACAGACACTGATGTGAAGCACAGACACTGATGTTAAGCACAGACACTGATGTGAAGCCTAGACACTGATGTGAAGCACAGACACTGATGTGAAGCACAGACACTGATGTGAAGCACAGACACTGATGTGAAGCACAGACCCTGATGTGAAGCACAGATACTGATGTGAAGCACAGACACGTTGTGATGCACAGACCCTGATGTGAAGCACAGACACTGATGTGAAGCACAGACCCTGATGTGAAGAAAAGACACTGATGTGAAGCACAGACACTGATGTGAAGCACAGACACGTTGTGATGCACAGACACTGATGTGAAGCACAGACACTGATGTGAAGCACAGACACTGATGTGAATCTCAGACACTGATGTGAAGCACAGACACTGATGTGAAGCACAGACACTGATGTGAAGCACAGACTCTGATGTGAAGCACAGACACGTTGTGATGCACAGACACTGATGTGAAGCACAGACCCTGATGTGAAGCACAGACACTGATGTGAAGCACAGACCCTGATGTGAAGCACAGACACTGATGTGAAGCACAGACCCTGATGTGAAGCGCAGACCCTGATGTGAAGCACAGACACTGATGTGATGCACAGACACTGATGTGATGCACAGACACTGATGTGAAGCACAGACACTGATGTGAAGCACAGACACTGATGTGAAGCACAGACACTGATGTGAACCACAGATTCCGTGAAGCACGGACACTTTGTGATGCACAGACACTGACGTGAAGCGCAGACACTGATATTAAGCAAAGACACTGATGTGAAGCACAGACACTGATGTGAAGCACAGACACTGACGTGAAACAGAGACGCTGAGGTGAAGCACAGATTCTGTGAAGCACAGTCACTTTGTGATGCACAGACACTGATGTGAAGCGCAGACACTGATGTGAAGCACAGACACTGATGTGAAGCGCAGACACTTTGTGATGCACAGACACTGACGTGAAGCGCAGACACTGATATTAAGCAAAGACACTGATGTGAAGCACAGACACTGATGTTAAGCACAGACACTGAAGTGAAACAGAGACGCTGAGGTGAAGCACAAATTCTGTGAAGCACAGACACTTTGTGATACACAGACACTGATGTGCAGCACAGACACTTTGTGATGCACAGACACTGATGTGAGACCCAGGCCTTTAGGTGAAGCATAGACACTGATGTGAAGCACAGATTCCGTGAAGCACAGACACTTTGTGATGCACAGACACTGACGTGAAGCGCAGACACTGATATTAAGAACAGACACTGATGTGAAGCACAAACACTGATGTGAAGCACAGACACTGATGTGAAGCACAGACACTGATGTGAAGCACAGACACTGATGTGAAGCAAAGACACTGATGTGAAGCAGAGACACTGATGTGAAGCACAGACACTGATGTGAAGCACAGACACTGATGTGAAGCACAGACACTGACGTGAAGCGCAGACACTGATATTAAGAACAGACACTGATGTGAAGCACAAACACTGATGTGAAGCACAGACACTGATGTGAAGCACAGACACAGATGTGAAGCACAGACACTGATGTGAAGCACAGACACTGATGTGATGCACAGACACTGATGTGAAGCAAAGACACTGATGTGAAGCAGAGACACTGATGTGAAGCAAAGACACTGATGTGATGCACAGACACTGATGTGAAGCAAAGACACTGATGTGAAGCACAGACACTGACGTGAAGCACAGACACTGATGTGAAGCACAGACACTGATGTGAAGCACAGACACTGATATTAAGAACAGACACTGATGTGAAGCACAAACACTGATGTGAAGCACAAACACTGATGTGAAGCACAGACACTGATGTGAAGCACAGAAACTGATGTGAAGCAAAGACACTGATGTGATGCACAGACACTGATGTGAAGCAAAGACACTGATGTGAAGCACAGAAACTGATGTGAAGCAAAGACACTGATGTGATGCACAGACACTGATGTGAAGCAAAGACACTGATGTGAAGCACAGACACTGATGTGAAGCACAGACACTGATGTGAAGCACAGACACTGATGTGAAGCACAGACACTGATGTGAAGCACAGACACGTTGTGATGCACAGACACTGATGTGAAGCACAGACCCTGATGTGAAGCACAGACACTGATGTGAAGCACAGACCCTGATGTGAAGCACAGACACTGATGTGAAGCACAGACACTGATGTGATGCACAGACACTGATGTGAAGCTCAGACACTGATGTGAAGCACAGACACTGATGTGAATCTCAGACACTGATGTGAAGCTCAGACACTGATGTGAAGCACAGACACTGATGTGAAGCACAGACAATTTGTGATGCACATACACTGATGTGAAGAACAGACACTGATGTGAAGCACAGACCCTGATGTGAAGCACAGACACTGATGTGAATCACAGACACTGATGTGAAGCACAGACACTGATGTGAAGCAGAGACACTGATGTGAAGCACAGACACTGATGTGAAGCAGAGACACTGATGTGATGCACAGACACTGATGTGAAGCACAGACACTGATGTGAAGCACAGACCCTGATATGAAGCACAGACACTGATGTGAATCACAGACACTGATGTGAATCTCAGACACTGATGTGAAGCACAGACACTGATGTGAAGCACAGACACTGATGTGAAGCACAGACACTGATGTGAAGCACAGACACGTTGTGATGCACAGACACTGATGTGAAGCACAGACCCTGATGTGAATCTCAGACACTGATGTGAAGCACAGACACTGATGTGAATCTCAGACACTGATGTGAAGCACAGACACTGATGTGAAGCACAGACACTGATGTGAAGCACAGACACTGATGTGAAGCACAGACACTGATGTGAAGCACAGACATGTTGTGATGCACAGACACTGATGTGAAGCACAGACACTGATGTGAAGCACAGACCCTGATGTGAAGCACAGACACTGATGTGAAGCACAGACACTGATGTGATGCACAGACACTGATGTGAAGCTCAGACACTGATGTGAAGCACAGACACTGATGTGAATCTCAGACACTGATGTGAAGCTCAGACACTGATGTGAAGCACAGACACTGATGTGAAGCACAGACACTGATGTGAAGCACAGACACTGACGTGAAGCACAGACACTGATGTGAAGCCTAGACACTGTTGTGAAGCACAGACACTGATGTGAAGCACAGATACTGATGTGAAGCACAGACACTGATGTGAAGCACAGACACTGATGTGAAGCACAGACACTGATGTTAAGCACAGACACTGATGTGAAGCCTAGACACTGATGTGAAGCACAGACACTGATGTGAAGCACAGACACTGATGTGAAGCACAGACACTGATGTGAAGCACAGACCCTGATGTGAAGCACAGATACTGATGTGAAGCACAGACACGTTGTGATGCACAGACCCTGATGTGAAGCACAGACACTGATGTGAAGCACAGACCCTGATGTGAAGAAAAGACACTGATGTGATGCACAGACACTGATGTGAAGCACAGAAACTGATGTGAAGCACAGACACTGATGTGAAGCACAGACACTGATGTGAAGCAAAGACACTGATGTGAAGCAGAGACACTGATGTGAAGCACAGACACTGATGTGAAGCAAAGACACTGATGTGAAGCAAAGACACTGATGTGAAGCACAGACACTGATGTTAAGCAAAGACACTGATGTGATGCACAGACACTGATGTGAAGCAAAGACACTGATGTGAAGCAGAGACACTGATGTGAAGCAAAGACACTGATGTGAAGCAAAGACACTGATGTGAAGCACAGACACTGATGTGAAGCACAGACACTGATGTGAAGCACAGACACTGATGTGAAGCACAGACCCTGATGTGAAGCACAGACACTGATGTGAAGCACATACCCTGATGTGAAGCACAGACACTGATGTGAAGCACAGACACTGATGTTAAGCACAGACACTGATGTGAAGCACAGACACTGATGTGAAGCACAGACACTGATGTTAAGCACAGACACTGATGTGAAGCCTAGACACTGATGTGAAGCACAGACACTGATGTGAAGCACAGACACTGACGTGAAGCGCAGACACTGATATTAAGAACAGACACTGATGTGAAGCATAAACACTGATGTGAAGCACAGACACTGATGTGAAGCACAGACACAGACGTGAAGCACAGACACTGATGTGAAGCACAGACACTGATGTGATGCACAGACACTGATGTGAAGCAAAGACACTGATGTGAAGCAGAGACACTGATGTGAAGCAAAGACACTGATGTGATGCACAGACACTGATGTGAAGCAAAGACACTGATGTGAAGCACAGACACTGACGTGAAGCACAGACACTGATGTGAAGCACAGACACTGATGTGAAGCACAGACACTGATATTAAGAACAGACACTGATGTGAAGCACAAACACTGATGTGAAGCACAAACACTGATGTGAAGCACAGACACTGATGTGAAGCACAGAAACTGATGTGAAGCAAAGACACTGATGAGATGCACAGACACTGATGTGAAGCAAAGACACTGATGTGAAGCACAGAAACTGATGTGAAGCAAAGACACTGATGTGATGCACAGACACTGATGTGAAGCAAAGACACTGATGTGAAGCACAGACACTGATGTGAAGCACAGACACTGATGTGAAGCACAGACACTGATGTGAAGCACAGACACTGATGTGAAGCACTGACACGTTGTGATGCACAGACACTGATGTGAAGCACAGACCCTGATGTGAAGCAAAGACACTGATGTGAAGCACAGACACTGATGTGAAGCAGAGACACTGATGTGAAGCACAGACACTGATGTGAAGCACAGACACTGATGTGAAGCACAGAAACTGATGTGAAGCACAGACACTGATGTTATGCAAAGACACTGATGTGAAGCACAGACACTGATGTGAAGCAAAGACACTGATGTGAAGCACAGACACTGACGTGAAGCGCAGACACTGATATTAAGAACAGACACTGATGTGAAGCACAAACACTGATGTGAAGCACAGACACTGATGTGAAGCACAGACACAGATGTGAAGCACAGACACTGATGTGAAGCACAGACACTGATGTGATGCACAGACACTGATGTGAAGCAAAGACACTGATGTGAAGCAGAGACACTGATGTGAAGCAAAGACACTGATGTGATGCACAGACACTGATGTGAAGCAAAGACACTGATGTGAAGCACAGACACTGACGTGAAGCACAGACACTGATGTGAAGCACAGACACTGATGTGAAGCACAGACACTGATATTAAGAACAGACACTGATGTGAAGCACAAACACTGATGTGAAGCACAAACACTGATGTGAAGCACAGACACTGATGTGAAGCACAGAAACTGATGTGAAGCAAAGACACTGATGAGATGCACAGACACTGATGTGAAGCAAAGACACTGATGTGAAGCACAGAAACTGATGTGAAGCAAAGACACTGATGTGATGCACAGACACTGATGTGAAGCAAAGACACTGATGTGAAGCACAGACACTGATGTGAAGCACAGTCACTGATGTGAAGCACAGACACTGATGTGAAGCACAGACACTGATGTGAAGCACAGACACGTTGTGATGCACAGACACTGATGTGAAGCACAGACCCTGATGTGAAGCACAGACACTGATGTGAAGCACAGACCCTGATGTGAAGCACAGACACTGATGTGAAGCACAGACACTGATGTGATGCACAGACACTGATGTGAAGCTCAGACACTGATGTGAAGCACAGACACTGATGTGAATCTCAGACACTGATGTGAAGCTCAGACACTGATGTGAAGCACAGACACTGATGTGAAGCACAGACAATTTGTGATGCACATACACTGATGTGAAGAACAGACACTGATGTGAAGCACAGACACTGATGTGAAGCACAGACACTGATGTGAAGCAGAGACACTGATGTGAAGCACAGACACTGATGTGAAGCAGAGACACTGATGTGATGCACAGACACTGATGTGAAGCACAGACACTGATGTGAAGCACAGACCCTGATATGAAGCACAGACACTGATGTGAATCACAGACACTGATGTGAATCTCAGACACTGATGTGAAGCACAGACACTGATGTGAAGCACAGACACTGATGTGAAGCACAGACACTGATGTGAAGCACAGACACGTTGTGATGCACAGACACTGATGTGAAGCACAGACCCTGATGTGAATCTCAGACACTGATGTGAAGCACAGACACTGATGTGAATCTCAGACACTGATGTGAAGCACAGACACTGATGTGAAGCACAGACACTGATGTGAAGCACAGACACTGATGTGAAGCACAGACACTGATGTGAAGCACAGACACGTTGTGATGCACAGACACTGATGTGAAGCACAGACACTGATGTGAAGCACAGACCCTGATGTGAAGCACAGACACTGATGTGAAGCACAGACACTGATGTGATGCACAGACACTGATGTGAAGCTCAGACACTGATGTGAAGCACAGACACTGATGTGAATCTCAGACACTGATGTGAAGCTCAGATACTGATGTGAAGCACAGACACTGATGTGAAGCACAGACACTTTGTGATGCACAGACACTGATGTGAAGCACAGACACTGATGTGAAGCACAGACCCTGATGTGAAGCACAGACACTGATGTGAATTACAGACACTGATGTGAAGCACAGACACTGATGTGAAGCACAGACACTGATGTGAAGCACAGACCCTGATGTGAAGCACAGACACTGATGTGAATCACAGACAATGATGTGAAGCACAGACACTGATGTGAAGCACAGACACTGATGTGAAGCACAGACACTTTGTGATGCACAGACACTGATGTGAAGCACAGACACTGATGTGAAGCACAAACACTGATGTGGTGCACAGAAACTGATGTGAAGCACAGACACTGATGTGAAGCACAGAAACTGATGTGAAGCACAGACACTGATGTTAAGCAAAGACACTGATGTGATGCACAGACACTGATGTGAAGCAAAGACACTGATGTAAAGCACAGACACTGATGTGAAGCACAGAAACTGATGTGATGCACAGACACTGATGTGAAGCACAGAAACTGATGTGAAGCACAGATACTGATGTTAAGTACAGACACTGATGTGAAGCACAGACACTGATGTTAAGCACAGACACTGACGTGAAACAGAGACGCTGAGGTGAAGCACAGATTCTGTGAAGCACAGACACTTTGTGATGCACAGACACTGATGTGAAGCACAGACACTGATGTGAAGCACAGACACTTTGTGATGCACAGACACTAATGTGAAGCGCAGACACTGATGTGAAGCACAGATACTAATGTGAATCTCAGACACTGATGTGAAGCACAGATACTGATGTGAAGCACAGACACTGATGTGAAGCACAGACACTGATGTGAAGCACAGACACTGATGTGAAGCACAGACACTGACGTGAAGCACAGACACTGATGTGAAGCCTAGACACTGTTGTGAAGCACAGACACTGATGTGAAGCACAGATACTGATGTGAAGCACAGACACTGATGTGAAGCACAGACACTGATGTGAAGCACAGACACTGATGTTAAGCACAGACACTGATGTGAAGCCTAGACACTGATGTGAAGCACAGACACTGATGTGAAGCACAGACACTGATGTGAAGCACAGACACTGATGTGAAGCACAGACCCTGATGTGAAGCACAGATACTGATGTGAAGCACAGACACGTTGTGATGCACAGACCCTGATGTGAAGCACAGACACTGATGTGAAGCACAGACCCTGATGTGAAGAAAAGACACTGATGTGATGCACAGACACTGATGTGAAGCACAGAAACTGATGTGAAGCACAGACACTGATGTGAAGCACAGACACTGATGTGAAGCAAAGACACTGATGTGAAGCAGAGACACTGATGTGAAGCACAGACACTGATGTGAAGCAAAGACACTGATGTGAAGCAAAGACACTGATGTGAAGCACAGACACTGATGTTAAGCAAAGACACTGATGTGATGCACAGACACTGATGTGAAGCAAAGACACTGATGTGAAGCAGAGACACTGATGTGAAGCAAAGACACTGATGTGAAGCAAAGACACTGATGTGAAGCACAGACACTGATGTGAAGCACAGACACTGATGTGAAGCACAGACACTGATGTGAAGCACAGACCCTGATGTGAAGCACAGACACTGATGTGAAGCACATACCCTGATGTGAAGCACAGACACTGATGTGAAGCACAGACACTGATGTTAAGCAAAGACACTGATGTGAAGCACAGACACTGATGTGAAGCAAAGACACTGATGTGAAGCACAAACACTGATGTGAAGCAAAGACACTGATGTTAAGCAAAGACACTGATGTGAAGCACAGACACTGATGTGAAGCACAGACACTGATGTGAAGCACAGACACTGATGTGAAGCACAGACACTGATGTGATGCACAGACACTGATGTGAAGCACAGAAACTGATGTGAAGCACAGACACTGATGTTAAGCACAGACACTGATGTGAAGCACAGACACTGATGTGAAGCACAGACACTGATGTGAAGCAAAGACACTGATGTGAAGCACAGAAACTGATGTGAAGCACAGACACTGATGTTAAGCACAGACACTGATGTGAAGCACAGACACTGATGTGAAGCACAGACACTGATGTGAAGCACAGACACGTTGTGATGCACAGACACTGATGTGAAGCACAGACACTGATGTGAAGCACAGACACTGATGTGAATCTCAGACACTGATGTGAAGCACAGACACTGATGTGAAGCACAGACACTGATGTGAAGCACAGACACTGATGTGAAGCACAGACACGTTGTGATGCACAGACACTGATGTGAAGCACAGACCCTGATGTGAAGCACAGACACTGATGTGAAGCACAGACCCTGATGTGAAGCACAGACACTGATGTGAAGCACAGACACTGATGTGATGCACAGACACTGATGTGAAGCTCAGACACTGATGTGAAGCACAGACACTGATGTGAATCTCAGACACTGATGTGAAGCTCAGACACTGATGTGAAGCACAGACACTGATGTGAAGCACAGACACTTTGTGATGCACAGACACTGATGTGAAGCACAGACACTGATGTGAAGCACAGACCCTGATGTGAAGCACAGACACTGATGTGAATCACAGACACTGATGTGAAGCACAGACACTGATGTGAAGCAGAGACACTGATGTGAAGCACAGACACTGATGTGAAGCAGAGACACTGATGTGATGCACAGACACTGATGTGAAGCACAGACACTCATGTGAAGCACAGACCCTGATATGAAGCACAGACACTGATGTGAAGCACAGACACTGATGTGAAGCAAAGACACTGATGTGAAGCAGAGACACTGATGTGAAGCACAGACACTGATATGAAGCAAAGACACTGATGTGAAGCAAAGACACTGATGTGAAGCACAGACACTGATGTGAAGCAAAGACACTGATGTGAAGCAGAGACACTGATGTGAAGCAAAGACACTGATGTGAAGCAAAGACACTGATGTGAAGCACAGACACTGATGTGAAGCAAAGACACTGATGTGAAGCACAGACACTGATGTGAAGCACAGACACTGATGTGAAGCACAGACCCTGATGTGAAGCACAGACACTGATGTGAAGCACATACCCTGATGTGAAGCACAGACACTGATGTGAAGCACAGACACTGATGTTAAGCAAAGACACTGATGTGATGCACAGACACTGATGTTAAGCACAGACACTGATGTGAAGCACAGACACTGATGTGAAGCACAGACACTGATGTGAAGCACAGAAACTGATGTGAAGCACAGAAACTGATGTGAAGCACAGACACTGATGTTAAGCACAGACACTGATGTGAAGCACAGACACTGATGTGAAGCACAGACACTGATGTGAAGCAAAGACACTGATGTGAAGCACAGAAACTGATGTGAAGCACAGACACTGATGTTAAGCACAGACACTGATGTGAAGCACAGACACTGATGTGAAGCACAGACACTGAAGTGAAGCACAGACACGTTGTGATGCACAGACACTGATGTGAAGCACAGACACTGATGTGAAGCACAGACACTGATGTGAATCTCAGACACTGATGTGAAGCACAGACACTGATGTGAAGCACAGACACTGATGTGAAGCACAGACACTGATGTGAAGCACAGACACGTTGTGATGCACAGACACTGATGTGAAGCACAGACCCTGATGTGAAGCACAGACACTGATGTGAAGCACAGACACTGATGTGATGCACAGACACTGATGTGAAGCTCAGACACTGATGTGAAGCACAGACACTGATGTGAATCTCAGAAACTGATGTGAAGCTCAGACACTGATGTGAAGCACAGACACTGATGTGAAGCACAGACAATTTGTGATGCACATACACTGATGTGAAGAACAGACACTGATGTGAAGCACAGACCCTGATGTGAAGCACAGACACTGATGTGAATCACAGACACTGATGTGAAGCACAGACACTGATGTGAAGCAGAGACACTGATGTGAAGCACAGACACTGATGTGAAGCAGAGACACTGATGTGATGCACAGACACTGATGTGAAGCACAGACACTGATGTGAAGCACAGACCCTGATATGAAGCACAGACACTGATGTGAATCACAGACACTGATGTGAATCTCAGACACTGATGTGAAGCACAGACACTGATGTGAAGCACAGACACTGATGTGAAGCACAGACACTGATGTGAAGCACAGACACGTTGTGATGCACAGACACTGATGTGAAGCACAGACCCTGATGTGAATCTCAGACACTGATGTGAAGCACAGACACTGATGTGAATCTCAGACACTGATGTGAAGCACAGACACTGATGTGAAGCACAGACACTGATGTGAAGCACAGACACTGATGTGAAGCACAGACACTGATGTGAAGCACAGACACGTTGTGATGCACAGACACTGATGTGAAGCACAGACACTGATGTGAAGCACAGACCCTGATGTGAAGCACAGACACTGATGTGAAGCACAGACACTGATGTGATGCACAGACACTGATGTGAAGCTCAGACACTGATGTGAAGCACAGACACTGATGTGAATCTCAGACACTGATGTGAAGCTCAGACACTGATGTGAAGCACAGACACTGATGTGAAGCACAGACACTTTGCGATGCACAGACACTGATGTGAAGCACAGACACTGATGTGAAGCACAGACCCTGATGTGAAGCACAGACACTGATGTGAATCACAGACACTGATGTGAAGCACAGACACTGATGTGAATTACAGACACTGATGTGAAGAACAGACACTGATGTGAAGCACAGACACTGATGTGAAGCGCAGACCCTGATGTTAAGCACAGACACTGATGTGAATCACAGACAATGATGTGAAGCACAGACACTGATGTGAAGCACAGACACTGATGTGAAGCACAGACACTTTGTGATGCACAGACACTGATGTGAAGCACAGACACTGATGTGAAGCACAAACACTGATGTGGTGCACAGAAACTGATGTGAAGCACAGACACTGATGTGAAGCACAGAAACTGATGTGAAGCACAGACACTGATGTTAAGCAAAGACACTGATGTGATGCACAGACACTGATGTGAAGCAAAGACACTGATGTAAAGCACAGACACTGATGTGAAGCACAGAAACTGATGTGATGCACAGACACTGATGTGAAGCACAGAAACTGATGTGAAGCACAGATACTGATGTTAAGTACAGACACTGATGTGAAGCACAGACACTGATGTTAAGCACAGACACTGACGTGAAACAGAGACGCTGAGGTGAAGGACAGATTCTGTGAAGCACAGACACTTTGTGATGCACAGACACTGATGTGAAGCACAGACACTGATGTGAAGCACAGACACTTTGTGATGCACAGACACTAATGTGAAGCGCAGACACTGATGTGAAGCACAGATACTAATGTGAATCTCAGACACTGATGTGAAGCACAGATACTGATGTGAAGCACAGACACTGATGTGAAGCACAGACACTGATGTGAAGCACAGACACTGACGTGAAGCACAGACACTGATGTGAAGCCTAGACACTGATGTGAAGCACAGACACTGATGTGAAGCACAGATACTGATGTGAAGCACAGACACTGATGTGAAGCACAGACACTGATGTGAAGCACAGACACTGATGTTAAGCACAGACACTGATGTGAAGCCTAGACACTGATGTGAAGCACAGACACTGATGTGAAGCACAGACACTGATGTGAAGCACAGACACTGATGTGAAGCACAGACCCTGATGTGAAGCACAGATACTGATGTGAAGCACAGACACGTTGTGATGCACAGACCCTGATGTGAAGCACAGACACTGATGTGAAGCACAGACCCTGATGTGAAGAAAAGACACTGATGTGAAGCACAGACACTGATGTGAAGCACAGACACGTTGTGATGCACAGACACTGATGTGAAGCACAGACACTGATGTGAAGCACAGACACTGATGTGAATCTCAGACACTGATGTGAAGCACAGACACTGATGTGAAGCACAGACACTGATGTGAAGCACAGACTCTGATGTGAAGCACAGACACGTTGTGATGCACAGACACTGATGTGAAGCACAGACCCTGATGTGAAGCACAGACACTGATGTGAAGCACAGACCCTGATGTGAAGCACAGACACTGATGTGAAGCACAGACCCTGATGTGAAGCGCAGACCCTGATGTGAAGCACAGACACTGATGTGATGCACAGACACTGATGTGATGCACAGACACTGATGTGAAGCACAGACACTGATGTGAAGCACAGACACTGATGTGAAGCACAGACACTGATGTGAACCACAGATTCCGTGAAGCACGGACACTTTGTGATGCACAGACACTGACGTGAAGCGCAGACACTGATATTAAGCAAAGACACTGATGTGAAGCACAGACACTGATGTGAAGCACAGACACTGACGTGAAACAGAGACGCTGAGGTGAAGCACAGATTCTGTGAAGCACAGACACTTTGTGATGCACAGACACTGATGTGAAGCGCAGACACTGATGTGAAGCACAGACACTGATGTGAAGCGCAGACACTTTGTGATGCACAGACACTGACGTGAAGCGCAGACACTGATATTAAGCAAAGACACTGATGTGAAGCACAGACACTGATGTTAAGCACAGACACTGAAGTGAAACAGAGACGCTGAGGTGAAGCACAAATTCTGTGAAGCACAGACACTTTGTGATACACAGACACTGATGTGCAGCACAGACACTTTGTGATGCACAGACACTGATGTGAGACCCAGGCCTTTAGGTGAAGCATAGACACTGATGTGAAGCACAGATTCCGTGAAGCACAGACACTTTGTGATGCACAGACACTGACGTGAAGCGCAGACACTGATATTAAGAACAGACACTGATGTGAAGCACAAACACTGATGTGAAGCACAGACACTGATGTGAAGCACAGACACTGATGTGAAGCACAGACACTGATGTGAAGCAAAGACACTGATGTGAAGCAGAGACACTGATGTGAAGCACAGACACTGATGTGAAGCACAGACACTGATGTGAAGCACAGACACTGACGTGAAGCGCAGACACTGATATTAAGAACAGACACTGATGTGAAGCACAAACACTGATGTGAAGCACAGACACTGATGTGAAGCACAGACACAGATGTGAAGCACAGACACTGATGTGAAGCACAGACACTGATGTGATGCACAGACACTGATGTGAAGCAAAGACACTGATGTGAAGCAGAGACACTGATGTGAAGCAAAGACACTGATGTGATGCACAGACACTGATGTGAAGCAAAGACACTGATGTGAAGCACAGACACTGATGTGAAGCACAGACACTGATATTAAGAACAGACACTGATGTGAAGCACAAACACTGATGTGAAGCACAAACACTGATGTGAAGCACAGACACTGATGTGAAGCACAGAAACTGATGTGAAGCAAAGACACTGATGTGATGCACAGACACTGATGTGAAGCAAAGACACTGATGTGAAGCACAGAAACTGATGTGAAGCAAAGACACTGATGTGATGCACAGACACTGATGTGAAGCAAAGACACTGATGTGAAGCACAGACACTGATGTGAAGCACAGACACTGATGTGAAGCACAGACACTGATGTGAAGCACAGACACTGATGTGAAGCACAGACACGTTGTGATGCACAGACACTGATGTGAAGCACAGACCCTGATGTGAAGCACAGACACTGATGTGAAGCACAGACCCTGATGTGAAGCACAGACACTGATGTGAAGCACAGACACTGATGTGATGCACAGACACTGATGTGAAGCTCAGACACTGATGTGAAGCACAGACACTGATGTGAATCTCAGACACTGATGTGAAGCTCAGACACTGATGTGAAGCACAGACACTGATGTGAAGCACAGACAATTTGTGATGCACATACACTGATGTGAAGAACAGACACTGATGTGAAGCACAGACCCTGATGTGAAGCACAGACACTGATGTGAATCACAGACACTGATGTGAAGCACAGACACTGATGTGAAGCAGAGACACTGATGTGAAGCACAGACACTGATGTGAAGCAGAGACACTGATGTGATGCACAGACACTGATGTGAAGCACAGACACTGATGTGAAGCACAGACCCTGATATGAAGCACAGACACTGATGTGAATCACAGACACTGATGTGAATCTCAGACACTGATGTGAAGCACAGACACTGATGTGAAGCACAGACACTGATGTGAAGCACAGACACTGATGTGAAGCACAGACACGTTGTGATGCACAGACACTGATGTGAAGCACAGACCCTGATGTGAATCTCAGACACTGATGTGAAGCACAGACACTGATGTGAATCTCAGACACTGATGTGAAGCACAGACACTGATGTGAAGCACAGACACTGATGTGAAGCACAGACACTGATGTGAAGCACAGACACTGATGTGAAGCACAGACATGTTGTGATGCACAGACACTGATGTGAAGCACAGACACTGATGTGAAGCACAGACCCTGATGTGAAGCACAGACACTGATGTGAAGCACAGACACTGATGTGATGCACAGACACTGATGTGAAGCTCAGACACTGATGTGAAGCACAGACACTGATGTGAATCTCAGACACTGATGTGAAGCTCAGACACTGATGTGAAGCACAGACACTGATGTGAAGCACAGACACTTTGTGATGCACAGACACTGATGTGAAGCACAGACACTGATGTGAAGCACAGACCCTGATGTGAAGCACAGACACTGATGTGAATCACAGACACTGATGTGAAGCACAGACACTGATGTGAATTACAGACACTGATGTGAAGCACAGACACTGATGTGAAGCACAGACACTGATGTGAAGCACAGACCCTGATGTGAAGCACAGACACTGATGTGAATCACAGACAATGATGTGAAGCACAGACACTGATGTGAAGCACAGACACTGATGTGAAGCACAGACACTTTGTGATGCACAGACACTGATGTGAAGCACAGACACTGATGTGAAGCACAAACACTGATGTGGTGCACAGAAACTGATGTGAAGCACAGACACTGATGTGAAGCACAGAAACTGATGTGAAGCACAGACACTGATGTTAAGCAAAGACACTGATGTGATGCACAGACACTGATGTGAAGCAAAGACACTGATGTAAAGCACAGACACTGATGTGAAGCACAGAAACTGATGTGATGCACAGACACTGATGTGAAGCACAGAAACTGATGTGAAGCACAGATACTGATGTTAAGTACAGACACTGATGTGAAGCACAGACACTGATGTTAAGCACAGACACTGACGTGAAACAGAGACGCTGAGGTGAAGCACAGATTCTGTGAAGCACAGACACTTTGTGATGCACAGACACTGATGTGAAGCACAGACACTGATGTGAAGCACAGACACTTTGTGATGCACAGACACTAATGTGAAGCGCAGACACTGATGTGAAGCACAGATACTAATGTGAATCTCAGACACTGATGTGAAGCACAGATACTGATGTGAAGCACAGACACTGATGTGAAGCACAGACACTGATGTGAAGCACAGACACTGACGTGAAGCACAGACACTGATGTGAAGCCTAGACACTGATGTGAAGCACAGACACTGATGTGAAGCACAGATACTGATGTGAAGCACAGACACTGATGTGAAGCACAGACACTGATGTGAAGCACAGACACTGATGTTAAGCACAGACACTGATGTGAAGCCTAGACACTGATGTGAAGCACAGACACTGATGTGAAGCACAGACACTGATGTGAAGCACAGACACTGATGTGAAGCACAGACCCTGATGTGAAGCACAGATACTGATGTGAAGCACAGACACGTTGTGATGCACAGACCCTGATGTGAAGCACAGACACTGATGTGAAGCACAGACCCTGATGTGAAGAAAAGACACTGATGTGAAGCACAGACACTGATGTGAAGCACAGACACGTTGTGATGCACAGACACTGATGTGAAGCACAGACACTGATGTGAAGCACAGACACTGATGTGAATCTCAGACACTGATGTGAAGCACAGACACTGATGTGAAGCACAGACACTGATGTGAAGCACAGACTCTGATGTGAAGCACAGACACGTTGTGATGCACAGACACTGATGTGAAGCACAGACCCTGATGTGAAGCACAGACACTGATGTGAAGCACAGACCCTGATGTGAAGCACAGACACTGATGTGAAGCACAGACCCTGATGTGAAGCACAGACACTGATGTGAAGCACAAACACTGATGTGAAGCACAGACACTGATGTGAAGCACAGACACAGATGTGAAGCACAGACACTGATGTGAAGCACAGACACTGATGTGATGCACAGACACTGATGTGAAGCAAAGACACTGATGTGAAGCAGAGACACTGATGTGAAGCAAAGACACTGATGTGATGCACAGACACTGATGTGAAGCAAAGACACTGATGTGAAGCACAGACACTGACGTGAAGCACAGACACTGATGTGAAGCACAGACACTGATGTGAAGCACAGACACTGATATTAAGAACAGACACTGATGTGAAGCACAAACACTGATGTGAAGCACAAACACTGATGTGAAGCACAGACACTGATGTGAAGCACAGAAACTGAGGTGAGGCAAAGACACTGATGTGATGCACAGACACTGATGTGAAGCAAAGACACTGATGTGAAGCACAGAAACTGATGTGAAGCAAAGACACTGATGTGATGCACAGACACTGATGTGAAGCAAAGACACTGATGTGAAGCACAGACACTGATGTGAAGCACAGACACTGATGTGAAGCACAGACACTGATGTGAAGCACAGACACTGATGTGAAGCACAGACACGTTGTGATGCACAGACACTGATGTGAAGCACAGACCCTGATGTGAAGCACAGACACTGATGTGAAGCACAGACCCTGATGTGAAGCACAGACACTGATGTGAAGCACAGACACTGATGTGATGCACAGACACTGATGTGAAGCTCAGACACTGATGTGAAGCACAGACACTGATGTGAATCTCAGACACTGATGTGAAGCTCAGACACTGATGTGAAGCACAGACACTGATGTGAAGCACAGACAATTTGTGATGCACATACACTGATGTGAAGAACAGACACTGATGTGAAGCACAGACCCTGATGTGAAGCACAGACACTGATGTGAATCACAGACACTGATGTGAAGCACAGACACTGATGTGAAGCAGAGACACTGATGTGAAGCACAGACACTGATGTGAAGCAGAGACACTGATGTGATGCACAGACACTGATGTGAAGCACAGACACTGATGTGAAGCACAGACCCTGATATGAAGCACAGACACTGATGTGAATCACAGACACTGATGTGAATCTCAGACACTGATGTGAAGCACAGACACTGATGTGAAGCACAGACACTGATGTGAAGCACAGACACTGATGTGAAGCACAGACACGTTGTGATGCACAGACACTGATGTGAAGCACAGACCCTGATGTGAATCTCAGACACTGATGTGAAGCACAGACACTGATGTGAATCTCAGACACTGATGTGAAGCACAGACACTGATGTGAAGCACAGACACTGATGTGAAGCACAGACACTGATGTGAAGCACAGACACTGATGTGAAGCACAGACATGTTGTGATGCACAGACACTGATGTGAAGCACAGACACTGATGTGAAGCACAGACCCTGATGTGAAGCACAGACACTGATGTGAAGCACCGACACTGATGTGATGCACAGACACTGATGTGAAGCTCAGACACTGATGTGAAGCACAGACACTGATGTGAATCTCAGACACTGATGTGAAGCTCAGACACTGATGTGAAGCACAGACACTGATGTGAAGCACAGACACTTTGTGATGCACAGACACTGATGTGAAGCACAGACACTGATGTGAAGCACAGACCCTGATGTGAAGCACAGACACTGATGTGAATCACAGACACTGATGTGAAGCACAGACACTGATGTGAATTACAGACACTGATGTGAAGCACAGACACTGATGTGAAGCACAGACACTGATGTGAAGCACAGACCCTGATGTGAAGCACAGACACTGATGTGAATCACAGACAATGATGTGAAGCACAGACACTGATGTGAAGCACAGACACTGATGTGAAGCACAGACACTTTGTGATGCACAGACACTGATGTGAAGCACAGACACTGATGTGAAGCACAAACACTGATGTGGTGCACAGAAACTGATGTGAAGCACAGACACTGATGTGAAGCACAGAAACTGATGTGAAGCACAGACACTGATGTTAAGCAAAGACACTGATGTGATGCACAGACACTGATGTGAAGCAAAGACACTGATGTAAAGCACAGACACTGATGTGAAGCACAGAAACTGATGTGATGCACAGACACTGATGTGAAGCACAGAAACTGATGTGAAGCACAGATACTGATGTTAAGTACAGACACTGATGTGAAGCACAGACACTGATGTTAAGCACAGACACTGACGTGAAACAGAGACGCTGAGGTGAAGCACAGATTCTGTGAAGCACAGACACTTTGTGATGCACAGACACTGATGTGAAGCACAGACACTGATGTGAAGCACAGACACTTTGTGATGCACAGACACTAATGTGAAGCGCAGACACTGATGTGAAGCACAGATACTAATGTGAATCTCAGACACTGATGTGAAGCACAGATACTGATGTGAAGCACAGACACTGATGTGAAGCACAGACACTGATGTGAAGCACAGACACTGACGTGAAGCACAGACACTGATGTGAAGCCTAGACACTGATGTGAAGCACAGACACTGATGTGAAGCACAGATACTGATGTGAAGCACAGACACTGATGTGAAGCACAGACACTGATGTGAAGCACAGACACTGATGTTAAGCACAGACACTGATGTGAAGCCTAGACACTGATGTGAAGCACAGACACTGATGTGAAGCACAGACACTGATGTGAAGCACAGACACTGATGTGAAGCACAGACCCTGATGTGAAGCACAGATACTGATGTGAAGCACAGACACGTTGTGATGCACAGACCCTGATGTGAAGCACAGACACTGATGTGAAGCACAGACCCTGATGTGAAGAAAAGACACTGATGTGAAGCACAGACACTGATGTGAAGCACAGACACGTTGTGATGCACAGACACTGATGTGAAGCACAGACACTGATGTGAAGCACAGACACTGATGTGAATCTCAGACACTGATGTGAAGCACAGACACTGATGTGAAGCACAGACACTGATGTGAAGCACAGACTCTGATGTGAAGCACAGACACGTTGTGATGCACAGACACTGATGTGAAGCACAGACCCTGATGTGAAGCACAGACACTGATGTGAAGCACAGACCCTGATGTGAAGCACAGACACTGATGTGAAGCACAGACCCTGATGTGAAGCACAGACCCTGATGTGAAGCACAGACACTGATGTGATGCACAGACACTGATGTGATGCACAGACACTGATGTGAAGCACAGACACTGATGTGAAGCACAGACACTGATGTGAAGCACAGACACTGATGTGAACCACAGATTCCGTGAAGCACGGACACTTTGTGATGCACAGACACTGACGTGAAGCGCAGACACTGATATTAAGCAAAGACACTGATGTGAAGCACAGACACTGATGTGAAGCACAGACACTGACGTGAAACAGAGACGCTGAGGTGAAGCACAGATTCTGTGAAGCACAGACACTTTGTGATGCACAGACACTGATGTGAAGCGCAGACACTGATGTGAAGCACAGACACTGATGTGAAGCGCAGACACTTTGTGATGCACAGACACTGACGTGAAGCGCAGACACTGATATTAAGCAAAGACACTGATGTGAAGCACAGACACTGATGTTAAGCACAGACACTGAAGTGAAACAGAGACGCTGAGGTGAAGCACAAATTCTGTGAAGCACAGACACTTTGTGATACACAGACACTGATGTGCAGCACAGACACTTTGTGATGCACAGACACTGATGTGAGACCCAGGCCTTTAGGTGAAGCATAGACACTGATGTGAAGCACAGATTCCGTGAAGCACAGACACTTTGTGATGCACAGACACTGACGTGAAGCGCAGACACTGATATTAAGAACAGACACTGATGTGAAGCACAAACACTGATGTGAAGCACAGACACTGATGTGAAGCACAGACACTGATGTGAAGCACAGACACTGATGTGAAGCAAAGACACTGATGTGAAGCAGAGACACTGATGTGAAGCACAGACACTGATGTGAAGCACAGACACTGATGTGAAGCACAGAAACTGATGTGAAGCACAGACACTGATGTTAAGCAAAGACACTGATGTGAAGCACAGACACTGATGTGAAGCAAAGACACTGATGTGAAGCACAGACACTGACGTGAAGCGCAGACACTGATATTAAGAACAGACACTGATGTGAAGCACAAACACTGATGTGAAGCACAGACACTGATGTGAAGCACAGACACAGATGTGAAGCACAGACACTGATGTGAAGCACAGACACTGATGTGATGCACAGACACTGATGTGAAGCAAAGACACTGATGTGAAGCAGAGACACTGATGTGAAGCCAAGACACTGATGTGATGCACAGACACTGATGTGAAGCAAAGACACTGATGTGAAGCACAGACACTGACGTGAAGCACAGACACTGATGTGAAGCACAGACACTGATGTGAAGCACAGACACTGATATTAAGAACAGACACTGATGTGAAGCACAAACACTGATGTGAAGCACAGAAACTGATGTGAAGCACAGAAACTGATGTGAAGCAAAGACACTGATGTGATGCACAGACACTGATGTGAAGCAAAGACACTGATGTGAAGCACAGACACTGATGTGAAGCAAAGACACTGATGTGAAGCACAGACACTGATGTGAAGCACAGAAACTGATGTGAAGCAAAGACACTGATGTGATGCACAGACACTGATGTTAATCAAAGACACTGATGTGATGCACAGACACTGATGTGAAGCACAGAAACTGATGTGAAGCAAAGACACTGATGTGAAGCACAAACACTGATGTGAAGCACAGAAACTGATGTGAAGCAAAGACACTGATGTGATGCACAGACACTGATGTTAATCAAAGACACTGATGTGATGCACAGACACTGATGTGAAGCACAGACACTGATGTGAAGCACAGACACTGATGTGATGCACAGACACTGATGTGAAGCACAGACACTGATGTGAAGCACAGACTCTGATGTGGAGCACAGACACTGATGTGAAGCAAAGACACTGATGTGAAGCAAAGACACTGATGTGAAGCACAGAAACTGATGTGAAGCACAGACACTGATGTGAAGCAAAGACACTGATGTGAAGCACAGAAACTGATGTGAAGCAAAGACACTGATGTGATGCACAGACACTGATGTGAAGCACAGAAACTGATGTGAAGCACAGACACTGATGTTAATCAAAGACACTGATGTGATGCACAGACACTGATGTGAAGCACAGACACTGATGTGAAGCACAGACACTGATGTGAAGCACAGACTCTGATGTGGAGCACAGACACTGATGTGAAGCAAAGACACTGATGTGAAGCACAGACACTGATGTGAAGCAAAGACACTGATGTGAAGCACAGAAACTGATGTGAAGCACAGATACTGATGTTAAGTACAGACACTGATGTGAAGCACAGACACTGATGTTAAGCACAGACACTGACGTGAAACAGAGACGCTGAGGTGAAGCACAGATTCTGTGAAGCACAGACACTTTGTGAAGCAAAGACACTGATGTGATGCACAGACACTGATGTGAAGCAAAGACACTGATGTGAAGCACAGAAACTGATGTGAAGCAAAGACACTGATGTGATGCACAGACACTGATGTGAAGCAAAGACACTGATGTGAAGCACAGACACTGATGTGAAGCACAGACACTGATGTGAAGCACAGACACTGATGTGAAGCACAGACACTGATGTGAAGCACAGACACGTTGTGATGCACAGACACTGATGTGAAGCACAGACCCTGATGTGAAGCACAGACACTGATGTGAAGCACAGACCCTGATGTGAAGCACAGACACTGATGTGAAGCACAGACACTGATGTGATGCACAGACACTGATGTGAAGCTCAGACACTGATGTGAAGCACAGACACTGATGTGAATCTCAGACACTGATGTGAAGCTCAGACACTGATGTGAAGCACAGACACTGATGTGAAGCACAGACAATTTGTGATGCACATACACTGATGTGAAGAACAGACACTGATGTGAAGCACAGACCCTGATGTGAAGCACAGACACTGATGTGAATCACAGACACTGATGTGAAGCACAGACACTGATGTGAAGCAGAGACACTGATGTGAAGCACAGACACTGATGTGAAGCAGAGACACTGATGTGATGCACAGACACTGATGTGAAGCACAGACACTGATGTGAAGCACAGACCCTGATATGAAGCACAGACACTGATGTGAATCACAGACACTGATGTGAATCTCAGACACTGATGTGAAGCACAGACACTGATGTGAAGCACAGACACTGATGTGAAGCACAGACACTGATGTGAAGCACAGACACGTTGTGATGCACAGACACTGATGTGAAGCACAGACCCTGATGTGAATCTCAGACACTGATGTGAAGCACAGACACTGATGTGAATCTCAGACACTGATGTGAAGCACAGACACTGATGTGAAGCACAGACACTGATGTGAAGCACAGACACTGATGTGAAGCACAGACACTGATGTGAAGCACAGACATGTTGTGATGCACAGACACTGATGTGAAGCACAGACACTGATGTGAAGCACAGACCCTGATGTGAAGCACAGACACTGATGTGAAGCACAGACACTGATGTGATGCACAGACACTGATGTGAAGCTCAGACACTGATGTGAAGCACAGACACTGATGTGAATCTCAGACACTGATGTGAAGCTCAGACACTGATGTGAAGCACAGACACTGATGTGAAGCACAGACACTTTGTGATGCACAGACACTGATGTGAAGCACAGACACTGATGTGAAGCACAGACCCTGATGTGAAGCACAGACACTGATGTGAATCACAGACACTGATGTGAAGCACAGACACTGATGTGAATTACAGACACTGATGTGAAGCACAGACACTGATGTGAAGCACAGACACTGATGTGAAGCACAGACCCTGATGTGAAGCACAGACACTGATGTGAATCACAGACAATGATGTGAAGCACAGACACTGATGTGAAGCACAGACACTGATGTGAAGCACAGACACTTTGTGATGCACAGACACTGATGTGAAGCACAGACACTGATGTGAAGCACAAACACTGATGTGGTGCACAGAAACTGATGTGAAGCACAGACACTGATGTGAAGCACAGAAACTGATGTGAAGCACAGACACTGATGTTAAGCAAAGACACTGATGTGATGCACAGACACTGATGTGAAGCAAAGACACTGATGTAAAGCACAGACACTGATGTGAAGCACAGAAACTGATGTGATGCACAGACACTGATGTGAAGCACAGAAACTGATGTGAAGCACAGATACTGATGTTAAGTACAGACACTGATGTGAAGCACAGACACTGATGTTAAGCACAGACACTGACGTGAAACAGAGACGCTGAGGTGAAGCACAGATTCTGTGAAGCACA